>NC_080595.1:21307791-21310291 GCF_027887145.1 Ammospiza caudacuta | reverse complement strand
AGTGTCAGAAGGAAGTGTCGGAAGGAAGTGTCGGAAGGAAGTGTCGGCAAGAAGGAAGGAAGTGTTAGAAGGAAGTGTCGGAAGGAAGGAAGGAAGGAAGGAAGGAAGGAAGGAAGGAAGGAAGGCAGGAAGGAAGGAAGGAAGGAAGGAAGGAAGGAAGGAAGGAAGGAAGGAAGTGTCGGTCGGAAGTGTCTTTAGGAAGTGTCGGAAGGAAGTGTCGGAAGGAAGGAAGTGTCGGAAGGAAGGAAGGAAGGAAGGAAGGAAGGAAGGACGGAAGGAAGGAAGCGTCGGAAAGAAGGGAGGAAGGGAGGAAAGGAGGAATGGAGGAATGGAGGAAGGGAGGAAGGAAGGAAGGAAGGAAGGAAGGAAGGAAGGAAGGAAGGAAGGAAGGAAGGAAGGAAGGAAGTGGCGGAAGGAAGTGTCGGAAGGAAGTGTCGGAAGGAAGGAAGGAAGGAAGGAAGGAAGGAAGGAAGGAAGGAAGTGTCGGAAAGAAGGAAGGAAGGGAGGAAGGGAGGAAGGGCGGAAGGGAGGAAGGAAGGAAGGAAGGAAGGAAGGAAGGAAGGAAGGAAGGAAGGAAGGAAGTGTTGGAAGGAAGTGTCGGAAGGAAGGAAGGAAGGAAGTGTCGGATGGAAGGAAGGAAGGAAGTGTCGGAAGGAAGTGTCGGAAGGAAGTATTGGAAGGAAGTGTCGGAAGGTAGTGTAAGAAGGAAGGAAGTGTCGGAAGGAAGGAAGGAAGGAAGGAAGGAAGTGTCGGAAGGAAGGAAGGAAGGAAGGAAGGAAGGAAGGAAGGAAGGAAGGAAGGAAGGAAGGAACAAGGAAGGATGAAGGAAGGGAGGAAGTGTCGGAAGGAATGAAGGAAGGAAGGAAGGAACGAAGGAAGGAAGGAAGGAAGGAAGGAAGGAAGGAAGGAAGGGAGGGAGGGAGGGAGGGAGGAAGGAAGGAAGGAAGGAAGGAAGGAAGGAAGGAAGGAAGGAAGGAAGGAAGGAAGGAAGGAAGGAAGGAAGTGTCGGAAGGAAGTGTCGGAAGGAAGTGTCGGAAGGAAGGAAAGAAGGAAGGAAGGAAGGACGGAAGGAAGGAAGGAAGGAAGGAAGGAAGGAAGGAAGGAAGGAAGGAAGGAAGGAAGGAAGGAAGGAAGTGTAGGAAAGATGTGTCGGATGGAAGGAAGGAAGGAAAGTAGGAAGGAAGGAAGGAAGGAAGGAAGGAAGGAAGGAAGGAAGGGAGTGTCGGAAGGAAGGAAGGTAGGAAGGAAGGAAGTGTCGGAAAGAAGTAAGGAAGTGTCGGAAGGAAGTGTCGGTAGGAAGTGCCGGAAGGAAATGTCGGAAGGAAGGAAGGAAGGAAGGAAGGAAGGAAGGAAGCAAGGGGGGAAGAAAGGAAGGAAGGAAGGAAGGAAGGAAGGAAGGAAGGAAGGAAGGAAGGAAGGAAGGAAGGAAGGAAGGAAGGAAGGAAAGAAGGAAGGAAGGAAGGAAGGAAGTGTAGGAAAGAAGTGTCGGATGGAAGGAAGGAAGGAAGGAAGGAAGGAAGGAAGGAAGGAAGGAAGGAAGGAAGGAAGGAAGGAAGGAAAGAAGGAAAGCGGGAAGGAAGGACGGAAGGAAGGAAGTGTCGGAAGGAAGGAAGGAAGGTAGGAAGGAGGGAAGTGTCGGAAAGAAGGAAGGAAGTGTCAGAAGGAAGTGTCGGAAGGAAGTGTCGGAAGGAAGTGTCGGCAAGAAGGAAGGAAGTGTTAGAAGAAAGTGTCGGAAGGAAGGAAGGAAGGAAGGAAGGAAGGAAGGCAGGAAGGAAGGAAGGTAGGAAGGAAGGAAGGAAGGAAGGAAGGAAGTGTCGGTCGGAAGTGTCTTTAGGAAGTGTCGGAAGGAAGTGTCGGAAGGAAGGAAGTGTCGGAAGGAAGGAAGGAAGGAAGGAAGGAAGGAAGGACGGAAGGAAGGAAGCGTCGGAAAGAAGGGAGGAAGGGAGGAAGGGAGGAAGGGAGGAATGGAGGAATGGAGGAAGGGAGGAAGGAAGGAAGGAAGGAAGGAAGGAAGGAAGGAAGGAAGGAAGGAAGGAAGGAAGGAAGGAAGGAAGTGTCGGAAGGAAGTGTCGGAAGGAAGTGTCGGAAGGAAGGAAGGAAGGAAGGAAGGAAGGAAGGAAGGAAGGAAGGAAGGGAGTGTCGGAAGGAAGGAAGGTAGGAAGGAAGGAAGTGTCGGAAAGAAGTAAGGAAGTGTCGGAAGGAAGTGTCGGAAGGAAGTGTCGGAAGGAAATGTCGGAAGGAAGGAAGGAAGGAAGGAAGGAAGGAAGGAAGGAAGGAAGGAAGGAAGTGTCGGTCGGAAGTGTCGGTCGGAAGTGTCGGTCGGAAGTGTCGGTAGGAAGTGTCGGAAGGAAGTATCGGAAGGAAGTGTCGGAAGGAAGGAAGGAAGGAAGGACGGAAGGAAGGAAGTGTCGGAAAGAAGGAAGGAAGGGAGGAAGGGAGGAAGGGAGGAAGGGAGGAAGGAAGGAAGGAAGGAAGGATGGAAGGAAGTTCCGGAAGGAAG
>NC_080595.1:16373213-16510713 GCF_027887145.1 Ammospiza caudacuta | reverse complement strand
AGTGAAGCTTTGTGCGACTCAACGCACAGCTTTCTTTGAATGTGGCAGGGAGAGGGACTTGTTTAGCTAGAAGGGGGAGTGCAAAGCCCTGATTTTATTTTCATGAGGAACTTTGAATGACAAATGCTATTTTAAGTGCAGAATTAGGAGCACTAATTACAGCTGACATTGTTTTGTAATTTTTATTTCCAACATTGCACAATGCTTGGATTTCTCAAGCCTTTGCTAGAGAGCTGTTTTCTGACTGCATAAACAGCAAATGGCAGATTCAGAAAATCAACTGTTTCCCTAATAAATTCAGAGAAACTCACACGGAAACACTGACTCTTAAGACTCATTTTTCAAAAATGTGGAGAGAACTGGAGTTCTGACCATAGAAAGGTAAAAGCAGGTGTTTCTCCAGAGCTATGTTTGGCTTTTTCAGAGGTTACACACACAGAAAACATCTCAAGATTACTCTGTATGTAATGTGTTATCAAAACTTTACTTTATAAATCTGTTGCCTTTTGAAAATGAGAAAATAAACAGTGACATAAGAATTGGAGGGTTTAGGAATAGGTCCTGGTGTAGCAAAACCCTGTGTTTGCTACACATATTCCCTTCACTTCTTCCACTTTCCCTCATTATCTTGTTTGATATGTGTAGCTGAATAAGCATGTAACCTCCTAAGGCTGTGGAGCAGATCATTAGGAGTTACTGATTAACACCATGTTTCAATAGCAGATCCTGAGTTCTTCTTTTTACACACCAAAGGGGTATGGCTTTATGATTTTTTAATTAGAGTGTAAATATTGCAGCATCATAAACTGTTTGATTTATAGATGACAGCAAAGTTTGCACTTCGGGAAAGGACAAGGGAAGCTTCAGATGTACAGTTTCAGTGCCCCTGTTTGCCTGTAACAGCTGTCCTGGTATTTTTTCTTTGGTGAGCTCATCCTATCAGCCTTACCCATAATGCCTGTGGGTCCAATCTGGCAGGATGACTTAAATTCCTTTTTTATGCTTCTAAGCATAAGTAGTACTTACATACTGTGCATTTTAACTGATGAAGTAAGGGAAAACATTTTGGAGGAATATTAAGCTCATAAGGTGAGCTGAAAAGTTGATGTTCGTCACGAGGATTCCAGAGAAGTGGGGGTAGATGCATCACTGTAAATTTCAGAGGCATGAGAGAAATTATAAATCAAGACTGACAATGATTTGAGGTGTTGGTGGATAATAGAAGGGTATTTCTGAGATCCCTGATGCGAAATGTTATCAGGTTTTTCAGGGTGAAGACTCCAAAAAGGAAAAGTCTCACCTCTCTCAGGCAGTCAGTAGAACTTGGCTTCCATGCGCAGTGCAAGTTAGGAAACTCACAAGCAGTGAGTTTAACTGGATTTGAATCAGCTTTATTTACCAATGGGGCACCTATAATCCTCAGTAGAAGTTGTTCATTGGCGGTTTGGACTTCTCCTGGTCACCAGGCTCTTTGTGCAACATCTCTGTTCTTGGAGCAGGGAAAGACTTTGCAAACACTGGACTTTCCTCTATGAATCCTCCTTGCTCCATCTCCATAACTGACATTCTCCTCCAGCTTGCTGTCAGCATGGTTACGCTTGCATGGGAGTTATTGAACACGAGGTTGCTCTCAGGAGCACTAATCTACCAAGAGAAGCTTAATTCTTTGCATAGGGGGTTTTTCAAATCCTCCTTCACTAGTATGACTTGCCTCTTTCCATCTCGCATGTCCTTGGGAAATTCTTCTTGCCAGCACAGCCAATGTGATTTGTTTGCTGAGATTTTGGGGGGATGTGTTTAAGGATGGCTCTTTGTTGTGTTGCAAGGAACTGGGTTTCTTTGTTGGGCTGTTTTGTGGTGTCTGTAGCCCTTACACAGCCTGCCTGCACCATTCCAGTGTGCCAGGGCTGTGCAGGTACTGGAGGGAGTTGAGGGCATGGTGGGTTTGCCTCTCTCTGTGGCTGCAGGAGAAGCATAACCTCACCCGAATATTCATGATGACAGAGAAGAAAAAAGTTAAAGCAGACAGTTTTCCTTAATATATACTTGATTTAGAATAGAATTTGTCTGTTGATTGGACAGCTTTCTCTCCCCAAATACATCACATAGTGTGCAGTGCTGAGATGGTCAGGACAGACAAGATGGAATAAAACCTGCAGTATTAATTCTCCTTTCTACTTCTTAGCAGAGCCTTTCTGAGTCCCCCACATTGGTCTTTTCTCTGCTAGAGCACCAGGGACCATGTCTCTTTTCTCAGACCAAACCTTTTGGAGAGGAGGCAGCCAGCTGCGACAAAGCAGGAGCCCCCCTTCAGAATTTAACATTTTCAGAAAACATTGGCACTCTGTTCACATTCTTTTTTCTGTAGCAAGAAGACTAAAAGCATAATTTTCCTTTAATGATGTCCAAAATGTTCATGAACAGTGATGAAATCCAAAAACATGCCATAGTGTCAGATTCACCTCACTCTCTGCTGGAGCTGTGCTTGTTTTACTACAGGAAGTATTTTGTGGCTCTACAGTAGCAGCCTGGGTTTTGTTGCCAAAGGCCCAAACAGTGAAGTTTGGTGGGGTTTTTTTCATCAAACTTGTTGAAAGGCCTTTCAGTGCAAACTTGATGTCAATGGCAATTTCATATATGTTTACAGATTATGGCTCCAATCCCATCCTGGTAAATGTTTTTGCACATGGTTAAATCTGCATGTGTAATTGCCTAGAGAATAAAATCAGAAGTGGTGAATGTAGGAAGATAATAACTTGAGTGGAACTGTTTTCTTGTTCTTGTTTAATTTTGAACCTGTTCAACCTTCTGGGTTCAAAAGTTCACCTCAGTCTTGACCATTATTGAGCTTGGATTCTGTTTAGGAGAAACTGCGACTCCGAGTAAAGCAAAGGGTCAGAAGACAACAAATCCAACAGAATATACTAAATGATAAATGAAGAAGGCAGAAAGACAGAAAAAGGAAAATATCACATATTGGGTGAGTTCTTGGGTTTATAATGTTGAAAGGTGCTTTGCTGACTGCACTGAGGCTGGGATTTCTTTTGTAACACCACCTGGTTCAAAAACCCTGGAATTCAACCAGCATGTTTCCGTTACATGTAGTATTCCTGTGTCATTTATAATGAGCTTTGTTTTGTAGTTCTAATGCATACTTTAGCTCCCAATAGCCCTTAGCTGCAACATGAAGCAGCCTAGTCTTTGGGGGCTGGCGGGGGAAAGTGAAATTACAGGAGAGAATGGCTTTTCCTCATCTTCTTGTTTCCCCACAGAGGCTTCAGAGCCTCAAATGCATTTATTTTGCAACCCAGTTTCTTTGTGACTCAATTTATTTTGTGTTTCTTGAGCCCTTCTGTGATACAAATGAAGCTGGTGCCAAACATTTTATTACAAATTTCATTTTAAAAAGGACCAAGAATATTTCAGTGCCTATATGTGCCTACAGTCTTCAGCATCCTCAAGAAGAAGTTCTTTTGTTATTAGTGCTGAATTTGAGGATTGAATTCGGGTGTCCTAAAGGTGAAGCCTAGTTTGCTTTGCCAGACATGTTTCATTTTCTCTGCATATCAATAAGGAAGAAATTTGTCTTGGTGTTCTAACTTACAAAAGCCCAGACTTATATCAGGAAAGTGCAAAAGTTATATAGGGGCAAAGCTACACCAGAGAGAGATATGTAGAGTGATTTAACTCTGGTATCAGCATGGGAGCAAGAGAGATTAGTAGGAAATACAGATTTGCCTGATAGTGTACCAAGCACTTCAATACCTTTTGGGTTGGGATGTCAAGACTTATATTAATTATTAATATTTTGGTATTCTTGAGATCCTAGTACTTCACAGAATAAATTCATAGAAACCTACCCATCATCAGCATGTAAAAGGACTTCCCTTCTTTTTTCCTTGCAGTAATGGAACTGCACAGATTCCTGCTCCAATTCTGCTGTGTTTATTTGGCTGGAAATGACCCCCCTCCTTTTAAAAATACTAGCATTGGCTGAATGGTAAAAACTTGTAAAAAGAATTAAAAATTAAAGTGTCATATTTTAATACTTACTTTTAAAGCATGTAGTGTTTAAAAAGTAAGATAATTTCTCTGAGTCCCTTGAGAAGCATTTCTAGTCTATGAAAGACCCCAGACCTAATGGGTTAAGTACTTGAAAACTGAAGGAAGCGCTCCAAACAATGCAGAAAGTCTGAGGTTTTAAAGAGAGAGAGAAGTATTTGAAATGCTGCTTTCAAGTCAGGTCAGGGTTTTCCAGTTCAGAGATATTTCTTGTTGTCAGTAAACTAAAAATGGAAAGAAAAATCCAAACCCTGGAAAGGAAGGGAAGTCAGAGAACCTGAGTAAGTGATGATTTATCTGATAACAAAAATCCTACTACCCTAATCATTCATGGTTTATTTCTTTGGCATGCAATAGTTAAGAAAAATCCACTGAGCACTAGTAATTCCACTATTGTGAAAGCCAAATCCTTCATTTAAACTTTTGAGACAATTTTTCCATTTACTTCCCTGCCACTCAAGCAAAGAGCAGAAATCATAAGCTCACTCATACCCGTTCACCTCATCAATTAGAAAAGAGACAGGAGTTCCTTCCAGATGAAAAGGGGATGCAGCAGAGGAAAAATATGCTGGAAAATCAAAATTGATTGCCTCTAATAACTTCTGCATAGTGTTCCAAACTTGGGTTGGCCACGTTCAGACATCCCTAAACTTTGTGAAAGTTAAGATTTGGAGCTGTCTGCTAGAACAGAATCATCAGAGAATGTTGCACTTAATTAAAGAAATTGATATAGGGAACAGAGCCAGTATTTTGTCTTATTTTAAATAATCAAATAGTAAATTAATACACTTTAACCCAAATTTGAAAACCTAAAGTCCAACCACAAATTTTAAGTTCGTGCCTGCTGCCAGCACTGCCATTCAGTAGTGCACCCTCTTACAAGTAGCAGGATTATGGTTGATGAGTCCTTCGTGTTGACACATGAAAGTTAAATGCAGAACAGCGTTTGCTGTATGGTTTGGGGGTTTTTTATTTGTTTTAACACCATCTTTGGCATCTGTAAAATTATACAGTATTAAAATAAAACCTTAATGGACAGAGTGAAAATCTGTAGTTTCCAAGCTCTCTGGTGGGAAAGTTTTGTGCATTTGATAAACTCCCAAAGTAAGGTAATTGGAAAAAATTGTAATGTAATCCTTAATCAAAACACAAGTGCTTTATGCAGCAGAGAAAATAGTGTTGGTCTGCTGCTTTTCTTTAAAAGGAGAAATTTTTTCCCTACTCATATCAGGCTTGCAAAGCTTTTGCATGGACAGTTTGTCAAAAAAATCTACCTCTTTGGAGTTGAAACAGGTGAAGCTGTGTCCTCCCACTGGAAAGCAATTGTTTATAGGCTGGCAAAGGACCTGTGGTAGCCTTCTCATGATGGTTCAAGACCCTCATCTTGAGGAGGAAGCACGTGTTGGTGCTGGAATTGTGTCTTTGGAGGGGGCTCAGTGTTGGACAAGGGCATATGAGATGTCCTTATTTTCTTTCTTTCCACTGTGGATAAGCTAGGGATGATGAGAATGAAAGGAATCTTTCTACAAAGAAACCTGAAGTTTCATAGTTCCAAAGGACAGTGTATCTCTGCCTTCACTTGAACCATAGATCTGAAGCATGTGTTTCACATCCCTCCTGACAGGATGTGAAACAAAAGCTAGAAGGCACCATTGTCCTGAATATGGTGCAGGATTTTTTTCTTTTTGTTATCTCTTATTTACATTTTTTCTGAGAAAAATGGGCCAGAAGCCTATTAGCTCAACCACTTGAATTTTTGTTCAACATTTATCCTGAAATTTAAGAGACAGATTTAAAACAACCTTATTGGGAACCATTCCCGCAAGTCATCTAGTTTAGGGGAAAACACTTTCATGTGGGTGCAAAGTGAGTTTGAGAAGTAGCCACTCACACAAGCTACCAGTGCCTCATTGTGAACCTGGGAGGATGTGGATACTGAAATTATTAAATTTGCAGGTAACACAAAGCTGGAGGAGTCTGAGGCAGGTTGTTGAATGGGACTAGATTTCAAAATTGTCTTGGTAAACCGGAGAAACAGCCTGGAGCAGAAGAGTGCCCTTGGTGAGACCAAATGCCAAACTCTGAGTGTGTGTGGAAATAAATACTCTGACAAACACAATCCAGGAAGCACACTTTTATGAGAGGGGATCAAATAGAACTTCAGTAGGTTAGTAGGTGAACACAAACGTGCTTTTAGGGAAAAAGCAACTATTTCCAAGACAGGGAAGATGGTGTGCATACAGAGATGAGGAAGGGCAGTCATCATCTCCTTTGTAAAGTACTTCTGTGGTGGTGTGCTCACTTTTGGGTGTGATAAGAAGAAAAATGAACTCTAGTGGGAGAGGTTGCAAAGGGAGCAAGACAATTTCTTGGAGGTTTGCCAAATGTGGCATTTTGGCAAATGTCCTTGAGGACAGACTCAGGGTCCTCAAGCATGTGTACAGTAAAAAAGGCTAATGGAGCATGATTACAGGCATCAAATATATAAAGGGTGGCTGCACAGACAAAGCGAATAATTTTTTTTTCTGTGTCCCCTTGACACAGAATTAAAAATAGTGGGACTAAACTATAGAAAATAAGATGGTTAGATGATGGGGAGCATATTCTGTCAGTATGGACTTTATGGACTCAGGAGGTATAGGAACTGCAGGTTCCAAGAAGTTTTGCTAAATGTGTGGACAAAGATGATCCTTCTACAGAGCCATTCCATTGATAGGATGATTGTCATAAGGCCTTAAGTTTGAAGTTAAATAGTGAAAAACTGTATTCCTGAGCCTTTTTTCAGGAAAATACTAGTGAAGAAAGTTTTCCAAAGAAATAACCCTACTATCAGCCCTCCTAGAGGGACCATTTATAGTTGTGCACATCCCCAGCTCAAAGCACTTTGATGCCTCTCCTCACTCTTTGCAGGAATCTAACATTGAAAATTAACTAATTAGAACTAAAAACAAAGAAAACAAACTAAAATAAAATGTTTTCACAAGCCAGTGTTGTTCAGATACTCTATAGTGAAAATTAAATATAAAATCCTGTCTTTTGAAGACCAAGAAATGGCACAATGGAAGAATATAATAGAGTATAAAGAGAGTCTAAAGTATAAACTAGCAGTGCAGAGCCAAATGAAAGACTTCCCTTCCTTCAAGGGTATTCCCTTCCAGGGTGAGATATACTGCTTTACCTTGGGATTCTGTTTTATTTCATGACATTTCATCTTTAGTTTTTGTAATAGCTTTGTTTCACTGCATGCAGTATGGATTCATCTTGTGCTTTCCAAATGTGCTGAGCAGAGGAAAAATCTGTGCCACTAATTGAGAGCGAGAACTCTGATCATATAATAAATGTTAGTGAGATATATGCATGCTTGATGGGAGAGGTTGGGATCTTACTAACTTTTGGCAATTTAGGCCTACAAGCGCCAGTGTTGTCGAAATAACATCAAGTGGTCTGATACCAAGATCAGTACTACAACAACCAAGGGCAGGTTATTCACTGCCTGGTCTGTGAGCAGGCTCTCAGACACAGCGGCTGCGGAGGCAGGCTCGGAATCGGCTGCTCACAGAAGTGTCCATCAGCACTTTGGTATTTCTTTCTGAAGAGATCTCTTTTGCAGAGGTCAGAACTGCCAGCTTGTCAGGTATTTCCCAGAACTGTCAGTCTCCCTGGGGTGCAGCAGACTGTGGTGTACAAAGCCACAGCACTGACACATCACTTACGTAGTTCTGCTAGACTTACCCTCTCCGTGAAGTATACAAACTGTCTCTGTCTTGTGCAGCATTTGCATTATCTAAAGCTCACTATGTATGCTGCGGTCCTTTTGCCTTTGCAAATGCTGTTTAAATATAGCATCCATAAATAAATGTTAAATAATTCATGAACATAATTTTGTAAATTCTGCTAGGCCACACCTCTCTGGGGGCATATTTATGAACATGCGTCAGCCCGGAATCAATGCGTCTGCCAAGCGTCCTACCTCTGAGGCAGAATTCCCACATCTAGCCCAAAATGCTGCAAACGACTCTGATTCCACTTCACTAGTCATCCATCATACTGTCACTTTAATTCAGATGCTGCTACTTGTTTTAATAACATACATCTTACACAAAGAATATTGCTAACACAAGATTCTTGAGGTAGATTTTTACAACCTCATAAAATGGTATTAACCCTTTGATCCCTGATATTCTTTTCATACAGCTATTTTTTTATTCTTATCAATAACCTGTGTTCATGGGGTCTATTCATGCTGGAGAATCCAACATCAATCACTGCAGTAAAAATATTATTCCTCCAGCATTACCCTAAAGAATTATGGAAAGAATAAAAGTGTTATTGCAGGAATTATTTAGCAAACAATACATGGATAAAATGTATTATGGTAAGTGTTAAATTATATCACCACATTACAGAAAACTACCTGAGATATCACAGAAGGTAGTTCAGTGCTTTTTCTAAGTAGTTCAAAGAGAACAATAGCAGAATCCCACAAAAGATTTTACTATGAAACCCTGGAATGACAAGGCAAATAATGTATTACTACATAAAATGATAGTTTACAGGGAAAAAAGAAAATTCTACTTGCCTATTTCTGAGGTACACCTGGTGATATTTTGGGAGTGAATAACAGTAATTTACATTTAGCTGCTTAACACCTAAGTATTTAAGAGACTTACTTGTTAGGTTTTTTACATGTCTTTATAGAAATACCTTCCTTCTGTTATAACAGAGCAACATGGAATACGCAATTTTAAAAAATGTTTTGCTTCTATTCCAAGTAAAGAACACTCTGAGTTATTTCTTTCTTCCTTCTCCCTGTTGTTTTTCCTTTGAGGTCAGCACCAGGAATTAGAAAAGGTTTTACTGAAATGCTTGATTAACAAAATTACTAAAATCATGCCAATATTTTTGGTAAAATTAAGGATACCTAAACAAGGTTGGGTTCCATGATTTCACCAAGTAGACTCTTATCAGTTAATGCAGATTTAGAGAGGGGAAAAAAAAGCATAATGTTGCACTGGGCTCATGGGATTCATTTGATCAACATGATTAAATTATTTCCTTACTCAGCTAGAAGGAAATTACTAGTAACCAGACATTATGTGTCTGTTAATTATGTGCAATAAGGTTCTCTGCTATCACACCAGCTCTTGTGTTCATGTTCTGCGTGTCTTAAAGACATTTTCATTTTAAAATCTAAATATTGAAAAGGGACAGCTATATTTTTCTTTTCCTTATTTAATAAATATCTAAATGTAACTATTACAGTGCCAAAAAGCACTTGTGAGAAGCAGCTGTTTGTCCTTTGTGTAATCATAGGTAAGTTTGTGGAGGTGACATGCCAGCATTTCATGTTTTTTTGGTTGTTCCCACCAGGATTTTGTTTTTGTGTTCCAATAGTTCATTTTTTAAAATTGGATCATTTATTATTATAAGAAATGAGAATGACAGTTTGCCAGAAACCTGTAATTTTGCTTGAAATAGTTAATCTTCCTGATGCAAGATCTGCTCACCTATATGTTGTCTTTGTCCCAGATCTATATTCTCTGATGGTGCCCAATCTAGGATTTCAAAAGGATTTTTTATAAAGGAAGAAACATATGGTGCAAGAGAGGCCTTATTCTTTTTCTAATGAAATGATGGGCTTCTGTTTCATATTAAAGTGTTAATAGGTCTGAAATTAGGTCTCAAAAAAGAGAATAGTGCTTTTAAAATTCTTAATATGATTCATTATCTGCAGTCAAAACCAGATGACATTTATTTTTATCCCAAAAATAAAAAAAGCCAAGCCACAAGGAAAAAAAAAATCCTGGATTCAGGCTCTGATTTATCAAATGGAAAGCTCTTTAGAATCAGAGCCTGGGCTGGAGGCTGGAGGTTTTGTTCGAGTTTGAGAACCTTCATGTGTTTTTGAAATCTAAACAAATATTTCAAAGAAGGTGGTGTCACATTTGAAGTAAGTGATCCTATTAGGCACTGGGATACGGCTGCTTTGTTGAGGGACTGGGCAGCATTTTATGTATGATAGTGTGGTGTTCTGCTAATACACCGAGACATCACTTTCATCTGAAATGCCGATAGAACTGAACTTCTCTCCTGCACTTTGGCTTTCAGTGTTAATAATGAATGAATAAAAGTTCAGAGGATAGAAGCTAAATGGATATTGTACTTTAAAAAAAATACTAATTTTAACTAACAGTGTGCCATGCTACTCAGTAACAAGTGAAAGACAGTAAATGGACAAATTTATTATGAGTTGTTGGGAAGGCTGTACCAAGGCATTTGTATTAGTTGCACTGGCATAAAACACTAGGAATTTTGATACAATAAAAAATGTGTATTAATTAGAAATAATGAAGGTTTGATGATTTTTTCGTGGTTATGGGGATTTTGGGTGCAATCTATTTTGTCATAGTTAGCATCCATAGGATAGTCATCTCTTCCATACCCTGCTATTTGAAATCACTGTTTTTCTCTATGCCTGCCAGAAAAGTAACAGGGAATCTAATGGGTTTTGTAGATCTTGAGCACTGCAAGTAGGCAGCCTAGAAAGCACTTTCTCTGGAAGCATCATCTGGATGATGCCTTCAGATTTTCCCTATCTGATTATTACAAACCACCAAGCTTCAGTGGCTGTGGTCTCTCTGTGGGACCAAGAAATCTTGTTTGTGGTCCAGATCCTCATTAACATTCATCTTCATTATTAAAATGTCAGCTCAAATCTAGAGCAGGTCCAGCTCCGAACAGTCATCAGCATTTGTAGCATGTGGCAAATAAGAGCAAGGAGCAAAAACAGCCTGAGGTTTCATGTAAACCTTACCGATGTCTTCTCTTTCATAATCTGCCTCCCACCTCTGGGTGCTGGAACTGCTTGTCAGGCACTCAGAGATGCTCTCAAATGTGAGTGGAAATGGTTGTGTATAAGTAGGGCTTGTGCTCGGTTGTGTCAAAGTCACAAAACAACTATCCTCAGCACTTTTTGAGGGACACAAAAAGAATTATATACCAAAGAGCTAATCCCAAAATGATGTGCGTGTGTGTGGAGAGGTACGTCTGACATTCACATTAATACCAAATGAGTTCATCATGATTAATGTTATTACATTAAATATCGGAGGAATTAATAATGATTAGACCATTATTTTAAGGGGTTACCAGCATGACACCAGCTCATTTTTTAACAGCTGTAGACACTTGGGTTTGTACTTTTCTCACTCTGTGCATTTTCAGTCCTCACCTCCTTTGACCAAATATACTCACTTGGAATTTCATCTTACTGAATTTATGATTTTATGGCTGTGTTTCCTGTCAGGACTAAATCCAAGTTCTGATGAAATCATTAGAAGCTTTGCTATTCACCTCATTGCTGCAAAAATAGGCTGCGACCTGATCCTGATTTCCTTGGACTGACAAGCACTCTTTCCACTGGTTTCACTGGACTATTATATCCCCCCTTGAACCCAGAAAAAAGCTTTTTAGAAGACCTTTGCTTGAAGGACAGTTCTTTATGTGCATTTTTCTACCTTTTCAAAAAATAATGCCTTCATAGAGATCAGTAAGAAAGTCCAAATTATATATGGAGTATTATGCTTTAAATAAAACTGCCTCAACTAAGGAAAAAAAAAGGTCAGATGCAGACTTTGCAAATAGGAAAAATGCCTGAAACCTAAGATTAAGGGTTATGTATTTTACAGGAATTGCTGTCAACACTTGGGTAATCCACTATTTCTTGATGCACAAATAGTTTTATATGCCACACTTTTAATAAAACTAAAAAAGCCAAAAGATCTCATAAATTATCTACTTAGTAGAAACTACTAAAACGTACTAAATCTGTTTTGAAGTACTAATATCATGCACAGTATTTAAAAGTAGTGCATATCAAAATATCATTTATGAAGGAGAGAATGCCAATATTTTTCCATTTTTAATTGGAAATTCTTATATAAAAGGATAAATTTTGTAACATTTATCTGCTTTTCTTAACTTTTTTCATATGCTGATTTTTTTAAAGTTCTTGGCTATGATTAAACTGCTTCTTATCAGCTGCTGCTGATTAGTAATTTCAACCCTTTCACAGATACTAGGAGTTGGAGTTTTACCAGCTTTAATTGTCAATATTTTTTCTGTGGTTGCTTTATAAAATTTATAAAATTAGGGTTTTACCTTGGCCCTTTGTTCTGCAGTAAAATAAATTGAAGAAAAGAGGATTAAACAGGCTGCAATTTGTTATAATGTTGTTTTTCCTATAGGTTTTCCTGCTCTTTCTGAGACATACCAACTTCTTCAGCAAAATGCATCTATGTATACCTTAATATTAGGAAATTAAACATGTCAGGGACCATTCTGTGGCAGTAAGGCTCTTGGGCTCAATGCTACTCACTTGCATAATATTTTACACTTTTGCCTTTAACAATAAGATGATTGCACAGATGGTTGCACCCATTGCCTGTTAGGAATGGTCTGATCCATGAAAATACCCAATCCTTGCCAAGGATTTGGCCAAGGGAATGGTGGATAGGTTGGGTCAACAGGTGGTGGGGGTGTTGTTTGTGAAGTACACAGCTTTGTGAACATGTTTGTGACACAAGTCCCTAGCGTCACTCTTGCTACCAAATGCTGGTTCAGACATGAATTTTTCTACTTCCAGTGTTTGGGTCCACGTTCACTGTGTCCATTTTGTGCCCTCATGCACTGATTTTTCAGATGAGTGATACCTTTCTCTTTCAGTTGGTGTCAGTGGATAATGGTAACATTTCTGTCTCTGTAAGTCTTTTTGTAGAAGTCTGAATGCAAAGTTTTGGGGTCAAAGTCCCCTGTTTACTGCTCTCCATTTAAATATACACTTATTCCTCATGGAAAGTATCAGGATTAAAGTGTATATTTTAGTGCACAAACTTCAGGTTGGCTGATTTTCTGTATCAGATCAATATATGCCACCTGAAAAATCTGAGTCCAGTTGTATTTAGTCAGATCCATGTATTACATATTAAATGTTCTCTAAATTGTGAATTATTATTAAATATAAAGACTATAAAATAATGTACATTAGGATCTTTTATGCAGAGTAATCTGCCTGCTGGATAGTCACACACAGTCTTGTCAGTAAGTAATACAGAGAGATATCACTGGTTTTGTTGTTCCTCAGTTATGACTGAATTTCTCTACTCTAAATACACCTGCAAAATGTTTATTAGAAATAGAATATTCTGCTTTGAGGTTTGGGTGGTGTGCAAGTGGTGAGCTGACTGAAGAAAAGTTAAACTTCATCAATGTGCTTTGAAAAGTGCATTGAGTTCCACTGGTGTGTGGTACAAAGACAAGGAATCAAGTCTTCTAGGAGTATTTTGAATTATTATAATTGAGAATCCAACTCCTATGTGCATGTTTTTATTTCTGGCTGGTAATTTTGTTTTGCTGCAGGAATGTCTAGAGGTTCCTGAGAGATTTCTGCTCTGTGCAGCACTAGGCTCAGTGCAGGGAGGATACCTCAGAAATACATCCTGCTTGACTGCCGTCTGGACTGTGGCATAAGGAAACAGGTAGGAGAACTCTGAGTGTGGCAAACCTTCCAATATGGTGAGGAAAAGGGTGTGGCCAGAGCGGGGTCTCAGGATTTTGTTTGCCTGGCTGGTGCCAACTGTTGGCTATCTGAGCACTTCTAAGGACCGGGGAGGACATCAGTGCGAGCTGTGTCACTGGCTCCAGGGCAGGCAGACAGTCAATGGCTCCAGCACTTGTCAAAGCTGATGTGATAGAGGAAGGTTCAAATGTGTCACAGCAGCACCAAACCACTTTGTGTCATTTGCTTGACAGGTGAGACAGGTGACAGCAGCCTCGGCCAGTGCCACGCGTGTGCTGGCAGAGGCCCCGTGGGGCTGGGACCTCCATCTCCCCACACCAATGCGGCACAGGGTGTTGACAGGCTCACCTGCCCCCCTGCCTTCCCTGCAGAGGGTCAGCAAGACTTATAGCAGTCTAAACTGGGAGAGTGTTACCTACTTAAACTGTTTTTCTGACTTAATAAGAATTTTTCATCTATAGCAAGCCAGTTTAAAATATTGTCTATACACAAACAGTCATTCTGAATAATAGGCCTGCACACAGTAAATGTCAGCTCTTTAAATCACAGAGGACTTCGGAAGCGGAGTAGAGAATGCTTCATAACAGTTTAAACTTCAGCCTCCCATTTATTATGTATGTGTTTATAAATCTCTGAGGGGCAATCTTTTCCCTTCTGGGAAGCCCAAAGGAGCAGAGTTGTTTGTCAGCCCAGCTGGGTGGTGCATGGTGCTGTGGCTGCTCCTTTGCATTCTGACCCCATTTGGTTTCAAGGTTGGTATCCAAGGTTGTGCCTGAGGAAATTTTATTTTCTTTTCTCCTAATAGCAGCATACAGGACCTTTTATTTCTAGGAAGATAGTACCATCAGAGCAAAAAGTGGTGAGGGGTCAGCAGAGCACGGTTGTGCTGTGTTTTTCTTTTTAAGCTGAGCATGAGTGATCACCACTTTTAGAAAAGGGCTCTCCGTTTGCCACAGAGGAAGAGTGTAAAGGTATCTTGCCCATCCATGGCGTTGAAAAATTTCTTCAGCATTCCCATCTATCTTGGTTAGTATGAATACTTTAGCATTAAATGGAGAAAAGGAGAATCCATCAATAGTTAATAACTGACCTTAAGATAGGAATTCAAAGTTCACTACAATTAAACCCAAGTGTCAGCAGAACCCACAAGGGAGGCTATCAATATATTTGACTATACCTACGCATAGACGGCAGATTTAAATTCTGTAAGGGAAGCGACTGTGCATTATTCCTAATAAAAACACATCCTTGTACTGTCTTATATCACAGACAAAACACAGAAGTTCTGTGTTATGAATGATAGTAGGAGAAAACATACTGAAGAGCAAATGTGATTCTGGATGGAATTTCATCACATGACTCTATTGTAAACCAGATGTTTGTCAGATTCAGTGGTTGAATGTATCCATCTTGAAATTTTTAATAAGGTTACATAAAGAATTAAAAGCAAACATTTACAATACATAGGATTTAAAGATAATTATATTTATCTTAAATTGGGTATTTGCTTGGTAGATTGTTAAAAATATTTACATGATCTATCTATGGTGCAGTGCACCTCATGGATGGCTTCTTTCATTATGTTGTTTGATGTACATCCACAGCATCAGAAAAACAAAACAGAAAGAGACTGTTCCACAGACATAAACAATACATGTGATATAAAAAATATGTTCTATTATTGAAAAAAAAAAAGGAATCTGCAGCCAAATCCAGGAGTTCTGGGATAAGATTCTGATGCCTGGAAAAGAGAATTACACTTTTCTCCAAAAAGCAGTGATGTCGTCACTGCAAGGGAAACTGGCTCTGGGTAGAATATAGATAGGTTGTTACTCTTGTTGCTGCAGCTGCTGCTGTTTATTCCTTCAATGTCTTCCCCCTTCTGAGAAAGGAATAGGGAGAATAAAGCTTGAAAGAAGGATTGAGAAGTGGCAGCAAGGGAATCTTGGGTTTGTAGCTGAGACTTCATTAAGAGATTGCTTCAAATTTGTGAATTTGTTCACGCCAGCTTCATTTTCATAGCTGTGGTCATTTCTTGGGGCTACATTCAAGGCCACTAACTCTCAAGATTATTTACTCTAGTGTTCTTTTTTATTGGCAGACAATTTACAAGGAAACTTTTTGGCAGGATGTATTAAGTGTACACAGAGATGTACACATTGATGCTGCACCAGTATTTCATTATACTGGCCTCAAAAAGAAAAAAGCTCAACAAATCTATGTGATGAGTCTGAGGTTTTTACATGAAATCATATTTAAAAGAATAGGAAGATGAATTCATCATACTCCCTGTTTTATTTTGGGAAATATTCTTTCCCTCGGCGGATTTCTGATTCATGGGGAATGCGGACAAAGTAAATCAAACTAGTAAAATAGGATAATAATTTTTCCTTTGACATTTTCTCCTGTGTAGCTACAGAGTGTGTAAGTCCACTTGGACTTCTGTTGTGATGCTGTATACACCGACAGACTTACTGGGAATGGTGCTAAATGGCAGCACTTTGACCATTCCTGGTACCAAGAAGGTCTGATGAATACAGAATCTCCAGAAGAATCTACAGAATTCAGAGGACAGCATTAATGTTGAAATATAATATACAAAGCCCAGGAAGTTGGTTGCCCAATGTGGTGCTAATTCAACCACATTATGGATCATTTATAGCCCAGATGGACTATTACAAATGAAAGATATTGCTGATGATTGCTATAGCCAAGTTAATGTTGTGATAGAGGTGTTGACACTCACTAGCTGTAGTGTGCAGCTGTAGCCTGCTGTCACACTGCTCTTCTGGCTGCCTCTTTCACCTCCCCAAGCCCTCGTGCATGGCACAGCCTGGGAGGGCTCAGTACTGCCAGCTCAAAGAGCAAGGATATGTTCATTTTTCTTGCAGAATAGTTCCGCGTGCAAGAGGGATTTCTAATTCAGAGCCCTTAACTCTAGTCTTCCTTCAATAGAAAAAAACCTTGGTACCACAAATTCTCAATGGAAGATAGCAAAAGTTGTCTTTAAGTACTCTGAGTCATGGAACATGTTTTTCTCATTTTTTGCTTGGGACAGAGTAGGTTTGGAACTATGATGCATGTATAAGGAGAGGATAGGTTTGGGATTATGATGCATGGGAGAGAGAAAAAAAAGAGGGTTATGGAAAAATTGTCAAAGTCCTGAAGAAATTTTCTACAGATGTCTCCCTGATACTGACTGGATTGTCCCCATCATTGTAGGAGATCCCACAAATATTTTGTGTGTATTTTTAGTATTTTTCCAGCAAACCCTCTACATTCAGCATCTATATAAGATGGGCCTGGCCATCAACGTCCTAGGCTTACATTTAGGCTTTATAAACAACATCACAATTGCTCTGTTGAGATACAAAAATATATCTCAAAAGCTCAAAGCAGGACAATTGCTAAGAGGTATTTCTTGCATTGAATAATGTAATTTAAAAGCTTTGAGATTGTCTTGGAGAATGTTACCAAGTTTAAAATGCCAGCCAAGATCAAAGCATAGTGATCACAGTGAAAAATGTATTGCTGGAGAAGAGACTCAGAGGTGGGGGGTAGGGGACCCCTCCTTGGAGACTGAGTCCAAATCCAGTGCCCACTTATTTCTCACTCTGCCCCTTGACCATGTCAGCTAATCTCATTTTAGAGACATAGCACAGAAAAAGATAAAACATGAAATAGCTGTATCTGACTTACTTTGAATGTTTGTCAAGTTTAATGTCTTTTAAGTCCTCAACAGATTTATTTCACTTGTATCAGTCACTCTGTGACAGGTGTACATAAATCAGAAAGCAGCATGGGAGAAGGTCCTTCGGTTGCCAACTTGCCTTTATCACAGATTCCCACAGAGTACATAGTTATACATGTATATGCATAAGAGATTTGAGATTCAGTGTAATCATCAAGGAGTGGCGCTTTCCTCATAGCTAAATACCCAGAAGAGCTGGATGAAAAGGTTAGACTTATCTGTCAGGTTTTTTGGGTACAACAAAGAATCTTGTCCATTCAGGCTAAATAAGGTGTAATCTCATCTACATGGGTCAAATATTCCAAGTTCATTTACCAATTTGCTGGGCAAATGTCACAAGTTCCAGACAGACTTAGTATAGAGTGTTGCAATCTATCAATACTTAAGCACATTGGAGGGGGAGCATCATGGCTGGGAGTGCTATTTATTCACTGAAGCACAGGCTAAATTGAACAGCATGCTTTGGACAGAGAGAGTGGGGGTCTACTACTCATCTTTCCAATGAGCTTTTTTATTTCCATGTAGAGAGATTTTATACTCAAAAGTACTGTAACAAAAGCTGTTTAGACTCACTTGTTGTCCAAGTGTATAATTTCTCCCTGTTAGACTGTGAAGTCTTAAGGAAAACAAGTTTTTGCTAATAATTTTCAGTTCAGATTGGACCTGTGTGGGCTTATAAGGTCATTCGCTTGACTGAGCAACCACGGACGTTACACAGTGGGAAGTGGGCAGGGCTAGTGCTTGACAGCTGTTCTTGGGAGTGATGGCCATATGTATCCCTTGCCACAGGACTGGTTTTCTGATTGAGATCATTCATTTGTGGAAACACTTGCCTGCACTCTGAGGGATGATGCTGTAAATTCAAAATAACGTGGAGATGCATTTGGTTTACGCGGGCGTGAGCGGGCTCTGCTGGTGTCTGCCTGACAGCTCCAGCTGGCACAGGGTCCGATGGTCCTCTGCACCTTCCCTTTCCACCTAGGGGTAATCATTATCATAAAAAGGTGCAGAATAGTGTCCTATCTAATCAGCAAGATTGCATATATATGCTCCTGATAAAGCCTTTTCATTGACTTAGTGGTATCACATGTCAGTGAGAAAAGCCTGTGGTCAGGTAATGTGCTGGGACCTGTGTACATGATTATAGGAAAAGTATTTTTTGTGTCTTGCAACTCTGTCTCACTCTTTCTTTCCCCCTTGGTCTGACTCATCCACTTGTCTTGTGAGCATTGTTATCACTGAATGCCTTTTATTGTGTCTAGATACAGTGCCTGTCAGAATGATCTTGTTTAATATCTTCATTTCACAGATGAAAATAACCAAGCACACAACAACCCTTAACGGCCTTTGCTAAGGTTGCAAAGTGAGGTAATGTGAGATTCATGATTGCCTGCACGCATTGAATTCAGCCTTCTTGTGCATATGTGTCAAGATACAATCTTTAGTGATGTACTTACTCATTATTTCTTCCACAGGCCACTTTGCTAAGCTGTCAGCCTGTTCTTCTAACTCACTTTCTCCCTGTACTTTTCTAGGTCTTTTAACTAGCATCCTGAAGGCACTGAGATATTATGGTGACAACATTCATGTGAGTCATCAATATCCTTGGGAAGCTCAGGATGCATAGCATTTTGGACTTTGGTGTTTATTTTTAGAGGGCTAAAATCAAAATATTCAGATCTTACTTAGAGCTATCTGTGCAGAGCATACTCAATCTGTGAACCAAATAGGTTCTCATCAGTTAGTGCTCTCATCACCAAGATAAGGCTTCATGCTCTGCAGAGCTGAGGCAATCTCAGCAGGTGTCCAGGGCAGGTTCTTCCTAACTGTCTCTTCTGCCTTGTGTGTTGTGCCAAAATACATGGCTCATTAACCATTAGGGGACAGAGACAACACTGAAGTTACAGGATACTGGCGTGCTTTCACATGAGACTGTCAATATGGGTATGTTTTGGGTTGGTTCTCTCCTGTAGCTGCAGAGTGTCATGGCTGATGTGAGAGAATAAAGTTCATCTACACTTTCAGGTAATTTTCACATTGTTGACATGATGGAAATACAAGCAGTCTGCTCTGTCTGCAGCTTAGCAGCTATCAAGGATGCTGTCTTTAAGCAGTTCCCTTTCTCCTTCAACTATCTGCACCCATTTACATGTTTTTGTAGTTTTCTTGATGAGTGCTCCCCAATATCTCAGACGTTCAGGGTGACTATCTGGACAACTCATGTCCCATCAGCTTTATCTGTCCATGCCTTTTGGGTCTTAGAGAACGTTTTGCCTGATTGCTCTATAGTAAGAAGGCTGGAGAATCTTTTCAAAGGAACAAGATGTAATATTGCTAACGTCTAATCCTTTTATGCAGCTGGAATTTTTCCTGTTCTTGAATTCTTGCCCAGAATCCACTTTAACACATGGAAACAGTGAGTAGCTTCATAATTGGCTATCCAACAATATAGTTAACACCAGCTTGTTAAATAGAGGCATGGAGTCAAGCTTGCACGTCTGTAGGGCTTCATTAAGCCTTTATTTCCATTAGCACTTCAGTCCACAGCATCTGTAAATTCATAATTTAAACCCCCACTTTTTTAACTTGCCAGTGAGTGATACACTAAATCCAGCCTGATTTTGCCTACCTTTGCAAAGGTGTCAAACTGCTATGGAAATAAATACAACAATTCTTCATGCAGTAACCATCAGACATGCTGTGGTTGTTTTTTGTAAAGCTGTTGTCTTTCATCAACTGGTTTTTCAATGAGATTTTGAAAAGCCATTCCTAATTGTGTAAATATCAGAATATAATTGGCTTTCCAATTTCACAGCTTATCAGAAGGAGAAAAAGGGAAGGGGGGAAACTCTAGATATTTCAAAGACAAAAAATGCATTTGATGTAATGGTCTATGATTTTTGTCTTTTTTTGTTTAACCCAGGACTGAAGAAACAGATGGTAAGATTTTCTAGGAAGCTTAAAACAGAAGCCAAGCTAATACAAAACTGTTCAGCTATCAGACAGGATAAATCCATTCTGTCGCTTTCTTTTCTTTTTTTTCAAATCGCAACCCATCAAAAGAAAGGTTTAGCTTCATAAAAAGATATTTACCAGGAAGCTTTTTGCAAAGAAGAAGGGCATGCTTTGTTAAACCAGATGCATTTTATTTTTCCTGGAACCAAGATTTATGAAAGCAGTATGCTCATATTTCTCCATATACAGTAATTGGAACTCATTATGCTAATTGTATTTCCATTATCACTAATTAACAATCATAGTGACCTGGCCCACAGTCTAATTTGTCTTTAATCTGTTTTTGTATAGGGAGTTTTACCCTGTAATTTCAAGGTGATAATTCTATTCAGCACAACTTTATTGAATAGTGAAATGTAATACTTGTAATATTTAGGGCTGTTCCCATTCAGATAGTTCAAAGGAAACAGGAAGTGAATTTATACCTGTCCATACCAACCTGCTGTGTTGCTGTATCTGCCTCCCTCCTGCACTCTGTTTAACCTACCTGTGTCTAGCTTAACCTGTATGCAGCATAGCTAGAGTAACAGGAGGTTGGTCAACACTTGCTGATGAGATTTGTGAGCTGTGAAAGAATGTGTGTGTGTTTACTCGTGGATAAATCTGTGGGAATTTGCCATTTTTCACTTTGTGACATTGCACCTACAGGTAAACAGAATTTTCCTCAAGTGCTGTTTCTGGTGTAGTATAAAATACTTCCTATGTCCTGAGGGGGAAGAAAATCCTCTGAGCTTAGCACAGAAAGTGCTGTGCCTTTTTTTTTTTTCCTTTTTACCTAAACAACATCTAAAGGCTTATTTGCTTTTTCTCCAGGGCTTCCCAGCATTCGGACATTTCAGGGTTTGTTTCCTGCACTTTCAGTGTGGGGGAAATGAGCAGTGCTGTGCCACTGGGGTTCTGCAAAACCTGCTGTACTGCTCATCCCTCTAGAATCAGTGTCATAAAAACATTTTCAGGGACTTTTTTCAGGCAACCTGCCTGTTCTTTTCTGGTGGTGCCTGCCTACTGCTCTTTTCCCCCTGCTGATTCACTGGCTGTGCATTGCTGCTGATTTCATGTTGCTCCCGTCCTGCCCACTGACTGACTGATACCAATAATACTGTGCTGTGCAAGCCTCTCCCTTAAATCTTTGGCTTGTTCCTTGTTTTCCTATCCACACAGGGTGCCACCTTTCAGTGAGGTGTGTATTAAATTTACCTGATAAGCTATATTATTGCAGACCCTTTGCACTGCCCCTGGTGCGCTTTGTCATTGAGGACTTCAGAAGCTGAGAGTGACTCTAATCTGAGCCTAATCTTTCTGCCCCAGGAAGAGCCCAGCTCTCTCAGCAAAAAAAAATTGTATTCATTTGGTTTCAATGTAGCTTAAAAGCTTTACATGGATGGTTGATTTGTTCCTGGATGGGTATGAATATGTATATACGGTGATATAAATATATACATATTTTTCTCCAACAATTATTTTCTAAATTATTTTCTCTTGCAGTTCTTTTCTCCAGTGCCTTAGTCTCCCTCTACGTGCCACTTGCCTACTTTAGGACGAGGTGAATCACAGCCCTCTCAAAAATCTTCACATCTCCTTTTCTTTCAAACTGGAATGTGCAACCTTCCAAATCCACAAGTAAGCCCTGTTTCCATGTGACCCTTCCCTAGGGATCACTAAAGCCTCCCACGTCCCCAGGTCCGATCCCACTTCGGCTGCCTGGGTGGCACAACCTTTGCATAGTAAATGCTCCTCTTTCCCCAGCACATAAATCAAAGTGTACCACCTAATCGACAAAATAATCTTAATCAATGCTTTCACCGTCTGGCTTTCCCTAGCAAATATAACTCCCTGTTGATGTTTCCCATCCTCCCTTCTGTTATACCAGATGGTGTATGTTCCAGTCTTTTTATTATCCTTCTCTGACCACGACACTGCTCAGTCCAGAGATCTTCATACTGCATCCCCTGAGTGTTGTCATCAGCAGCTCTGTGCTGCTCATTGCACCTTGCACTAATGACCCTCTTCTTCCCCCCTCCTTTGCTCTGATAGTTTTCACAGTATTCATTCCCATAGATTGATCAGCTGATACCAGGTAGCACGTGTGTTTCAGCCATTGCATATCCTAAGTGACCTCTGAATAAATGCTGGCAGCATATAGAGTGATTTTGTTCTTCTGTGTTACAGATTGCTAAATTCATCAGGATAGATTCAGAAGACAGTGGTCTCTTCCTTTTTTTCTTTTTTTTTTTTTTTTCCTTATAGAAGATTACAGAACTTGATCTGCTTCACATTATCTACAATTATGTTGTTTCTGGGCAGGATGACATAATAACATAAGCATCAGTCAGAAGAACTGTACAGATTTGATTTATGGCTTTGTCTTTCTAAGGTGTTTACTCTGAGAAACAAGCATCATGTTTGTCTTGGTAAAGGGAAAAAGCAGGGCAAGATTTTTTTAGCCAGAGGCCCTACTGGAATATGGCACATTATGGAGGATGTTTCTTCTGTGGCATTCAGGGTAAACAGTGTAAGGCTCATTCTAGTGTTAGTTTAGTTCATAGGTTCTTTCTGTGCAAGTACCCAAATTTTTGCTGTTTCTTATCCTTCTGTATCAAAATGGAGGTATTTTTTATTCTTTTTCTCTGTCTCCAAAAAATTTAGCCTTCTTTCCTGAAGGTCTATGGCAGAATAGCAGTCTGTGAACCGGAGATGTGTATATACTGCACATTTCACAGCCTCCTCAGAGCCTCTGCCACAGCAGCAGCCCCCAGGCTGAGCAGCTCCACGTTCAACAATGGTTCAGCCTTTAGAACCATTGGGGTGGAGGAGAAACACAATCTGCCTGGACCTCCCGGCCCTCCAGGCTGCAGTTCCGCTCTCCAGGAGAACACGCTCACTTAATACAATTTGTAGCAAATGTAATAGATGTGTGGAGTTGAAAGAGAGGCTGAGTATCTAAATTGCAAAGACCACAAATCAGTTACTGAGTAGATAGATATGCTAAGTGAACGCCATTTTTCTGAGGTATCTGACAGAACTGGAAATCACAATGCAGAGCGATTTTATCACAGAGGATTTTCAATTTGTTGTTTAGAAAGATGGGTCAGTAAGCATCCACTTTATCCCTAATGACTAAAGAATGTAAATAATCTTGTTGTAACCATTTTTCATGTACATTTTCTGTCTAGATGAGGTATATTGCCTTCTAGGTATTTTTTTCCCCTATCAAGGGTCATAAAGGATTTTTTTTTTGCCTCCTGTTAAAAGAGGCACTGCAGACTAATAGCTCTTTCAGTCATCATAGAGGTTGATGCAGCTAACATTTTAAGTGGTATTGTCTGCCAGTAATACTTAATCCTATTGTCAAAGACTGAAGTGCACAGAGAATGTGTTTTCCTTGGAAAGGTAGCCTGTAGGGAAATGTAATGACTATTTAACTCTTAAGCCTAGGCAAAGACTCTGCTCTAGCATCAGAAGGGTTATACCAGCTACTTATTCCAAAAAGAACCTAAATTTTGCCTTCTTATTTATTTAGTTTCATAACTATTCAATAAAAATATGTAACAACTCAGGGGATTTGTATCACACTCTTTCACTTACAAGTTGCTGGTTTTGGAAATACAGTTCCTTGCCTTTTTTTCCTCCACTGTTCTTTTGACAGATGGTGCAGAAAGTCTTCAAACATTTATTGCACTCTGATAAAGGATTATATGTTCAGATAGGAAAAAAAAGGTGGTCCACGTAACTCTGTTGAGGTAGAACAATTACAAGAATTTTACAAATAGAAGGGATCTTTGCAAGCTAATGGCCTGTGTAACATCACTCAAGCCACTCCCTGAAGCTTCCTTGAAGTCCAACACTTGTGACTAACCTTCAGACACCTTTTATGACTTTGTTGACACAACTTTGATTTATAAGTTTTCAGTGATGGAACATCAATTGCAACCTTTAATTGGTTGTCTTCCCTGTAAAGAAAAAAAAAAAAGAAAAGAAAAAGGAAGTGCTCCATATTCTGGAGCACTTAATTTGTCTAATTTGAACTTCAAGCTATTGAATCTTGTTAAGCCTTTGTCAGCTAGATTGAAGAGTCATCAATTACCAATTTTCATTCCCTTTGATAATAGACACTTATAGACTAATAAATTATCCTTTAACCTTTTCTTCATTAAGCTAATAGATTGAACACCAGGAGTCTCTCACTTCCAGGCATATTTTCCATTTTTTTGTTCATTTGTGTGGCTCTGAATTCTCTCTGATTTTTCAACATCCTTCCAAAGTACAAGCACCAGATGCATATGTGCAATTGGTCCTCCACTATAATCAGGGATGGAGTTCCATTGCTTTCCTCTAAGCCTTGTTGCAATTCATATTTGTTTAGCAACAGATCACATTAAATATCAATTTTTTCCAGCAAAGTCTCCTGCAATGATTATTCTCTGTGACTTCTAAGTACCAGTTACAAGAATAGAATAATTTCCATCAATTCAGTTTTGTTGCTGACATTTTATCAGTTTGAAATGTGTATTGTAGGCTCAGCAAGGCAGAGAGATTACCAAACAATGCAACTCTGAATTTTATATTTGTTGCTACTGTGAATCATATGGCAAGGTGTTTGATCCCTATTTCATAGAACACCAGTCTTTTTAGGAGAGAATAGACAATGCATTTTATTTTTTTTTTTGTTTTAAGGGACTTACTAACATTGTGGATTACATCCTTTAACTGCACAGTGGAAGTATTGATGAAAGGGATAAAAATGGAATTGGCATTTTGAGGAATGTAGAATTGCAAAGTAAACCTTCAAAGATACTGAAATAAAACTCTTCTGATAGCAAAATACTTCAAACACAGTTTGCAGGAAATTTTTATTTTTCTTGCATGAACCTTAAACTTTAGAAATCTAATCTCTTATTATTTTACTTTAAAATTATCTGCAAATCTGTTGCAAAAATATTCAAACTAGATTGAAAAGAAATATTCAGGGCAGGAAGGAAAAAACACTTTTTTCTCTGGGTCTGTATTTCTTTTGTGGCAGAAAAGTTACATTAATTTGTTGTTTTTTTTTTTTTATTAAGACTGTGGTTAAGATTTCATCAAGTAAGGTACTCAAGCACAGAATTTTCTGAGGTTACAGGTTATAGTTTTTCATTGAATAGATGTCCTGGTTTTCTTGGGACAGATACTTTTCCTCTAGTGCTGTGCTTTGGATTTAGGATCAGAATCTTGATACCACTCTGATGTTTTAGTAGTTGCTGAGAAATGCTTACACTAAACTGGGCTTCTCCAGCTCATGCTGCTGCCTGGCCAGCGAGGAGGCTGGGGTCCACAAGGAGCTTGGAGAGGGCACAGTGGGGACGTGTGACCCAATATGGCCAAAGGGCTCTTTGATGCCAATGTGATGTCACACTGAACAAAAAAGTGTGGGGAGCTGTCCCTGGGCTGCTGCTCAGAGACCGAATGGGTACTGAGCAATTTTGATGAGCATCATTTGTTTTGTATACTCATTTATCATTCTCTTATTTAACATTTTTATTTATTCCTAATTTCAATATATCCTATATAGAAATATTGCCCTTTATATCCTATTTGAATGTTTTTATCTCTGCCTATGAGTCTTACTGTTTCTGTGAGTCTTTTCCCCATCCTGCCATGGGAGAGTGGCTGTGTGGTGTTTAGCTGCCTGCTGGGTTAAAGCACAGCAACAGAGGAAGATGAAACATGTCAACTCCACAGGCTCATATCCTCTGTTTTGTCAGAAATGCTTGCAGTTCAAACAATGTTCAATGAAAACAGTAAAAATACTAAAGAAAATTAGGCATTAAAAAGTGTATTCAAAACCATACTGCCAAAATAGCAAAGATTTATTCAGTAATAGTTCATTATTTCTTTTGAACTTGGTCTTATAATGCCTGAACTATGGTTCTGCAGCAGCTGAAGGAAAGTACTGTTCTAATATATGGTGGTGGAAATATATACATTTAAATTAAACACCCACAATCCTCTATAGCAGTAACATTTTTAGGGTAACACACTGAAGGGTAAAAGGAAGGGGATTTTTTAATGATAAAAAACTACTAAATAAATGAAGTGAAAGGAGCTATTTCAGACAATAAAACTGGCCAAAAATATTCATGATTTCAAGAGAGGCTTGAAAGAACAAGGAGGCACTTTAGCAAGTGCCAGGGAATTTTTGCTTCTCCAAATACCTCTTCTGTTCTATTTATTCTCTTTAAACAATGTTTAATGCATGTATATTCCATAAAGCTTGTAAGCTTGCCTTTAGGGGCAATAGGGCATCATTCAGTTTCTTTTCATGATAGTGCACTAATTTTGGCCTCCTTTCTATGAGAAATACAGGGGTTTACTGGAGCAAGTCCAAAGAACAACCACAAAGATGACTGGGGGGACTGGAATGTCCTTCATACAAAGAGGAATAGAGAGAGATGGGACTGTTCATCCTACAGAAGGCTCGGGGAGGATCTTAGCTATGTGTGTTAACACCTCTTGAGAGGAAGTAAAGAAACTAGAGCCAGGGTCTTTTCAGCAGTGCCCAGTGATGGAATAACATGTAATAGGTACAAATTGAAACGCAAAAAATTCTGTTAAATGTTAGGAAAAGCTAGGAAATGCTTTTTGTTTTTCCCTTTCCCTGAGAAGATAGCATCTTCATCCTTGAAACTTTTAAAAATCTGACTGTACCTGGTCCTGAACAACCTGCTGTAGTTGATTCTGCTTTGAGGAGGTCTGGTAGACTAGACTGTCTTCAGACTTGCCTTATGTTAATTCTGACAGATTCTTCATCTCAGTAATGATGAAGTTCAGGGAAAATTCATTAGAAGTATCAACTTATTTTTCACATTAATGCTGCCTTCTTTATTATTAACACACAAAAACCCCAACCTGAGAAGTCAGTTCCCATTTTTAGTCCTATGGTTAAGGCAAGTCAGCAGTCGCAAGGGGAGCAAAAAACTGGTGATAGCTTTACTGTGCATCTTCTAAGCTGCATGCCCAAGACATTGCTTACACCCCCTTTCATTCTCTGTGAAAAAGGGGATACACTGTTACATGGAGATATATTGGTCTTCCATGAATGTTAGCTTCTTACATAAAATGGCATTAATATGTTATCGCTGTGTGCAAATCCCAGACCTCCATATTTTAACAACCTCATCAAGTTGTTTTGGGACCCTTCCACTAGCAGAAAGAGAATCTTGGAATCTCTTATATAGCCTATGTCAGCTATGGGCTTTCAAAAGTATGGGATTGCACCGGGCTGGTACTTCAATGTCTAGTGAGGGAGAGATAGAAATTGTAATGGATGATTTTGTTGGCAGGTTTTAGGCTGAACAGCCCAGCCATGCTGTGGAAAGGCCAGTGAGGAAATTATTGGAAGCACCTTCTCTCTCACTGTGGAGCCTTCAGCCACCTCTCTGTGCACATGTGCCTGCAGAAAAAGTGCCTACAGACACTTTCTTTCCCAGTTTAAGGATGTGTCTGAGCCTGATGGCCTGGGGTAAACACTTTTCAAATAACTTTTGTGTGGGTTTAAAAAACTCTGAAGGAAGTCAGCTGTGCTGTCGAGATGTGAAAGGCCAGCTTACACAATGAATTTGCTTGCCATGACAAAATGAAGGAGAAAATTAGGACTGAAACCTATAATCCAAAACAGTCAGGATTGTCTCCTGTGTTTTGTGGAGCTTATGTCTCCCTCCAGAGTTTAAGGATAGGAAAGATACTGTTGGTATTACATATGTAGAGCAGAATGTGTGGACACTTGGAATTCCCCATGCCAAACTGATGAACATTTTATTATCTTCTTTGGGAAGCATCCATAAAAAGCCAGACCAACATTTTCTGAAAGTTATGAAATAGTTATTAAAAAATGGAAATGTATGCTGTATGTATCTGAAAACTGTCTCTTGGAGCACATATGTTCTATCAAAGGGAACAAATGCATTGCAACATAAGGCTATCACATCTGTGAATAAAAGCTCCAAATACTTCTCAAACCTTATTTTGTTTCCCTTTGGTTTCAACTTCTATCGTAATGGAAATTTTTCTAGAGTGTAGTGGTTTGGCACAGCTGCAGAGCACAAGACAAAAAAACAAGAGATAAAGCCTGACTTATTATGTAATTCTGACCAAGACCGTTTTATCCCTGCTTTACCCACATCTTCATCCATTATACTTGCTTTACAGACATATATCGAGTGAGAGGATAACCAACAACTACACTAACAGTATACAGAGACAATATACAAATAACTAACAATATACAGAGAAAATAAACTAAATTCTGGAAGTTGTATTCTGTTGTCATTCATAAATCTAAGTTTCAGAATTACTTGTTTTCTTTTATTCAAGATCCACAAATCTCTCAATTGCAGTCAGTGAGAAAACCTGCATCTTTCTAAATGGTCAGGTAATTTTACATGGAATGTGTTTAGGAGTTTCAGCTCCTTTCTCTTTCTGACTTTTCATCACTGCTGTTTAAAGCTGTCTAATAAGGAGAGGCTTGTCTAGGAAAACCATCCAAGATAGAGTACACCAGCCTAGCACCTATCACTGACTGCATGCTGAAAGTCATGGCAAAGCTTCATTCAGATCCTCTTGTTGCTAGAAGTTGAGGATAAATTAATTAGATGTGCAGTTTATGCTGATTAACTGTGAGGTGGCAAGAGTGATTTCCACTGTGTAATATAGATGTTAAATGTTCAGTTGCTGACCACTGAAGAGCAAATGTGCTTCTCTCTTCCTTAAGGTCAGCTTGCTGAAATTTCCAAGTTGGGCTAGAATATCATCCATCTGACTTATTTGGATCAGCAAGGAAACAAGGAGGAGTGCATCCCTGGGCTGTATGCTGTCGCTGAGTCTTGAATACAGAAGATGCCCTTACTGTCAGCCTTGAGTGCTCATCACAGGCCAGATTACTGTATAGGGAAATATTTTTTGCAGAATCCTTTTGTGCAGGTTGTCTGGTTGACAGACAAGTAGTTGTCTTTGAGTTGGTTTTGAAAATCATTCTTCAGGCGTTTGAATATCAGATCTCTAGCTATCCACCAACGAAAGTAACAACCTTTATTCATGGAGATAGTGATTTATTGTCTGTGATACCAGGTGTAGTGATGATGGGCCTCAGTCATGCTGCCCAGTTTCAGTTGCTCAAAATATCATGAAACGGGCTTTGAAGGCATTCATAGCTTACAAGAATAATTCCCACAGCATTTTTTCTTGGTTGTTTTCCATTTGTGTTCTGGCTGGGGGCCATCCTTTTTTAAGGTGCATTCTTTTCTCCCAACCTTCAGGGTTTTAATATATTTAAAATGAAGAAACAAAAATGTTGCCTTAGGGGTTTTTGTTGTTTTGTTTTTTTCTTCTGAAGTTTCTTGATTCTAGATGCTGGATTTTCAAGAAATACACATGGAACCTTATAATGAGGTATCTGTCAGCAGAGGTGATTACTGCTGACCTACTGCTAGGGACCAACTTACAGGTATGGTAGACTGCTGTGAAATATCCTCCTTTTCCTATGGGCTATGCTGGAAGCCAGAAGGTTTCCTTCTGAAAGCCTGAGAAGATAGGTCATATTTGAAACCTGACAGCATTGCCACTCCCCATTGCAGACTGAATCCAGTTGCATTCCTAAGGCCACAGCTGTACAGCAAGTTTGTGGTTTTATTTTTGCTCTTTTCAAGCCATATTTTTAGTGCTCCCTATAATAAATCTTCATGTTTTGATTATGTGTAAAAAGACAGTGACTAGAGACAGAACACAGCACTACCAAAATAAACTCACTTAATGCACAATGGTCCTGCCACAAGCACGGACTCCCATCTTTGCCTAAACTTAATCTCATTTGAAGTGGTGCAGAGAGAAACATGGGCAGAAGGGAACAGCCCTGTCCCAGTGAAAACAAAATAAAATTAAAAAGAAAGAGCACAAATATACATGCTGGCAAAATGTGCACAAAGGGCTGCCTAGCAATTCTGCAGACTGGGCAATGTGGGGACTGTGTTCTGAATTACCGCAAAGGAGAAGGCACAGCCGCTAACGCCAAACTCTAACGTGGCAAGTTGGCCACTGTTTCCTAAGGCTCAAAGTAGCAATTTACTTTCTTAGAAAATGAGTGACTGGAGCCACCAGTGTTGAGACGTGGCCATGGGGCAGGGACCTGTGGAGTGGGGGGCTAGGATACCTAATTTTTGTTCCACTCATTAGGAGAAAGAAATTTTTGTTCCACTCGTTACGAGAAAGGCATTGAGGACATCAAGTCCAAAGAAGGGAAATTAAGAAAGTGAAAGATCTGGAGCACAGGTCCTGTGAGGAGAGGCAGAGGGAGCTGGGGAGACTCAGCCTGGAGAAAAGGAGGCTCTTGCTGTCTACACCTCCTTGAAAAAATGCTGTAGTGTGGTGGATGTCGATTTCTTCTCCTAGGTAACAAGTGACAGGATGAGAGGAAATGGCCTCAAGTTGTACTCAGGGAGCATTACACTGGCTATTATGAATTTCTTTTTCACACACAGGGTTGTAAAGCCTTGGAACAGGCTTCCCAGGTGAAGTCACCATCCCTGGAAATGTTTATAAAACGTGCAGATCCTTACTTGAGGTCATGATTTCATGGTGAACACAGTAGTGGTGCCAAGCTGCAGTAGGACTTGGTGATCTTAAAGGAACTCTCCAACCTTAATTATTCTATGATTCCAATGCCACTGCTCAGCATTTGATGTCCAGAATGGATTATCCGGGTACAGGCAGCTCAGGGACCACCAGGGCTGGGTGACGGACGCAGGAGCCCTGGAAGGTGGCACTGTCCCAGGAGTGCAGCCAGGCTCTGGGTGTCCTGCTGGTTTGCCAGAGTCCCTCATGACCTGTGCCTACACACTAGATGATATGTTATAAACCTTTTTAGAGTGCATTTGGCGGTGCCAAGTACTTTGGTTGAGAGGGAAGTGTTTTTGAATTCTAAATGCCTTTGTTTAAGGCTGCATTTCTAAAAGCACTTACTAAGCCCTACAGAAAGCAGCAACTTTTGAAATCTGCAGTTCTAAGTCAAGTTTCAACTTTTTTGAAAAATGTTTTTTAGACATTTTCCTCTAGAAGAACTTTCTTGAACCAAGAAGATTTCTCTTTGTCTCTTTCAGCAAATGTAATCACACTTGTCAAGTTCAAGTCTTAGCTCAGACCACATTTAATCCTAAAATTCTAATTTTGCTTCTCCTTTCAGTGTTAATTTACACTTTTAGTGTAAAGCTCAGGTTTCTAAAATCCAGTTCAATGGTTTTTTATGCTCATATCAAAGAGTGGGGAAGGGGCTGAAGCCAAAGAAATGTTTTTCCATTTTTTTTCTTGGTAAATAGACAAGATCTATTTGGAAGTTTCGCATTTATTCTTTATTAGCTTTGTCCTAATGAGTGGCTGAGTATATTTCTAGTTTGAAACCTAATTTTTTTCTATCCCTTGAAAAGCAGAATCTTTTTCTCCTATACCCACATCTAGCACCTTTCTGCTTTTTCAAAGATTTAACTTCTTAGGAACTCCTAGAATCATATATCTCATTCATAATCTCTAAATTAACCAGAATTTCTATTAAACCATAGGTAAGGTACTTACTTTAGAAATATGTGTTCAAAGAAACCATAAACTTCATGGCTCTATCAATATGTCCTAATGGTATACGTGTTTAATATATATGTAAATAAGAGTTATTAGCAGAGATTGGATGTTTAGCTATAACTGTGGGTACCAGAAGATTACCCTGGGGATCTTTTAAACTCTTCTTTGTTTTATTCTACATGAAAATGATAAGATTTCTATTGAATTAAATTTAATTTTATTTAAATTATCTTGATGTGTACCCAAAAGTGTCCATTTAAAGGAAAATGTGCATCTGATTTCAGAGACTCCTAATGGATACTTCTCTTTGGCCACAAGGGAATATGGCAGGAACACTTTATTTCAGTATTACTTTATTAAGGAGCTGATCCAGAAAGTGTGATGTGCCCTGTAATTTGATATGGACATTTTCTAACCTTTGCAACAAACTATGGAAAGCTCTCCATGTATATCAGTTCTTGGGCTGAGCTGGAATGCATATTCTTTGTCACCTTTTTCTGGTGTCCTGGCAGTATTTTTCCTTATCAAGCCCATAAGTTATGTCATATCTATTTCTGTTCTTTCTCTGAATCATATCTATTTCTGTTCTTTCTTTGAATCAGTCAGGGTTGTGAGTTTGGGGATTTTTTACATTAGCTGTTTTACAGTGTCACTTCTATTCCTGACATTTGTGTTTCTAGAAGAATTTGTGTGACATTTTTGCATGCTTAGCACCTGCAAAAATTGGAATTTATGAGCTCACTTTGCATACAACAACCATACCTACATCTCTGATGTTCACTGATTGAACTTGGAGCATGTAAACAATCTTAGCACAGGCAGCCCAAAAGGGATGTGAAAGCCAAAGCAGGGGTTGCCGGACTATGTCTGGACAAGCATTCTAAGGGCTGTTTTGGACATGCTGCTGCAAAAGCTATTTTAGTAGAGTGGAAGAGCACAACCAATTACCTTGTTCTGCTTTTGCATTGTTCATGGCTTCCCTTCAGAAAGCGTGAATGAAAGCCAGGCACAGCAATTACCTAGTGCAGCTCAGGGCTCTTGGGTTAAGAAGGATCTGGAGCTCTCTGCCACTCAGGGCAATAAGCCTATTTTTCAAAAATTAGGAAAATTGAAAACCATAGGATTATGTGGGTAAAATATATGTTTCAACCGTTCTGGATTTTTTGTTAGGTTTTAGTTTTTGTTATGTTTTTCTAGGTCAGGTAGAGGAGGCAAAATCATGCTCATGTTGCAAAGACTGACAATTCAGATATGCCAGGGAGAAATGTGTAATAAAAGCCTGAAAGGATGCTAAGGATGTGGCAGGAACTGCATGCTGCACAGATGTGGTGAGGGAACACCATATCTTTATTAAAAAAAAGAACAACAAAAAAACCCAAAACAACAAAACAACCAAAAGAAAGCATAGGAAATCTGTGTTTTGTCTGCACCATCCTTGTGCCCAGTTAGGATGCCCTGCAATCCCTAGGTTAAGTGTGTCAGGCTGATTGGGTCAAATCCTGCTGTGGAAGAGCACAAATGGGAGAGTATGAGAGCAAGACAAGCACCTATATCATAGGTACTCTATACCACATGCCCTGATTCAGGCACAGGAATTTCCTGGTTCATGGATGTCCCCAGAGTGCGATCTGCCTCATCCATGGCAGGCAGCAGATCCAGCAGTGCTTCCCTACCTCAGAGTGTCTCTTATCCCTGTGGCAAGAGTTTGCTCAAACTCTCTATTCCTTTGTCAGCATCAGCAATTCTGCACCACTGAAAAGATGCTGAAAATTAATGTGTTTATATTGCTAGAGTTGTTGCCTCTTTCTTATGGAAAAACATACCTGCTAGGAGACAAAAACATCAAGTTTTATAAATGAAGTTGTATCCACACCTTGAGGCTGCACCAAACACATTATCCACATGAGGAATTTTACCCCTCCATTATCAGGTTTGCTAAATATAACTGGGCTCATTGGATTCTTCTTCTTCATTCAAGGTTTTTGGGTAGAATTTCAGCTATATAAATGTCCCTTCTGAGTCATATTAGATCTCTCTATCTAATCTAACTTGAATATTGAAATGTCTTGAATTTTTTCCACTCCTTTTTCTTGTCAATTTTCTTTTCTTTCCAAACTGTTGCCTTTCAGTTACCGAAAATGCTTCTCTGCATAAATAGATAATGGAAATTCTAAGAATTCCAAGTTTATTTTCAGACTGACTTAAAAAGAAGGATAATAATTTCAAAATATGCTCCAGAGTACAAATTGCAAAAGGACAGCTACCAATTGATATGAGAGCATTGAAAGACTTCATTTTTCTGGCATATAGTGAAATAAGAGGAAACAATTAATAAAATTTAAATAAAATAAATACAAAAATCAAGGTAAAATAAATTATAAACAAAGGCTGATGGATCAAGTGAAATATTTTTTCTTTAATTAAAAGGTTTTGATATTTGCAAAATAAATATTTAGACATAACTCTTGTGGCTAGGAATTAGGTTGTCTTTATAAATGTTTATTTTAGAACATTTTAAAATGCTGTTGAAATTATCATGGTGGAATTTCTATCATTTTCTTCTTTCTTTTATTTTCCCCCAAAGTAGAATGTTCTGCTTAAAATCTGTTTTTCTTTCATACACTACTCAGTCCAAAAAAGTATCTAATGCCAACACATCAATTTAGTGCTATATTTAGTGCAATTCAGTCACATACTGAATTCTTCTCACCTTACAGCATGCCCCTGCTGAGGTCAGGGGTTGGGTTTGAGCAGTCAAGCAAACATGTTGGCCATTTTTTCAGCTCCTGGATCAAGATTCCCAAACAATCTGCATGTGGGGGACACAGATGAGCCACAAGAAAAGGTGCTTCATAGCAAATCAAAGAGAACTGACCCCTCTCGTTATATGAAAAAATGAGTGCACTAATTTTTGGGGTTTTTTGTATACTAATGCAAACCTTACTACTTTCATTTGGGTGCATCAAATCCATGTAACAGGTAGAAGAATATGGCTTTTGTTACGGATGTCACAAAGTACCAATGCCTATGTGGATGTGCCTTTTCTGGATTGGTGTTACCAACTTAAGTGTCAGTTTGCGAAATATTTACTCTATCTGCAAAGCAGATGGACTGGAAATGTTCGTGTGAGTAAATATTTGCCATATATGCACTGCACAATCTGGCTGCATCCTTGCTTTTACTCTGTAATTTATGCTTTTTAAACAGCAATGAAGAAACCTCAAAAAATTCAAAGGTTCATTTGGATTCTCATAAACACCAAAAGCTTGGATGCTTTCCTTTGCCTCTTGGGGTTTTACAATTTCTATAGGAAATTTGGTGAAAGCACTTTCTGTAGCACTGTAGTTCAGAATTCTAGTTCTCCTTCAATCTAGATGCAGAAAAAGTAGGATAGCTGCAGGTTAGCTTGGACATTCACTGCATATATTTAGACTCCAATACATAGTACCATTTACATTTGCATCAAATATGAGGTTTACTATAGACTATCCCATTTTTACCTAAAAATATCTCATCTGGTTTTAGTGTGGTTTTTGCTTTTTAAATAACCAATTCTGCTCAAGACCCTATATAAGAGAAATTGCATTTGGCTACTGTCAGTTGAATATGTCACCTACAAACTCATGTCCCTTCTCTTTTGCTAGAGAAGCAGAGTTTCAAAGTACATTCACCAAGAGAAAGAGGAGAGAAATAGGAAAGTGTTGTGGGTTTTTTTAAAATTATACTTTTAAATTATTTTTGTCTGAAGATTTATTAAAAGGAGAAGAAAACCCCCTAAAGTTCTGAAGGAATATTAACATAACATGCCTGTAACTCAAGCTGTGTTTAATGAGAGGTGCTGTTTTTTTCTGCCATGAGGGCTAGAGTCCAATGAGTGATAGCTATGAAAGAGGTCACATACATATTCATCAAATTCGACATGCACATGTAAACTGGTTTTAATAGGCCATGACAGCAGAAGTTGTGTCAGGCAAATAGCTGCACATGTGCTCATTCCCTCGACTGGCATATTTAGCCATTATCACTCTGGTATCCATGGATGAAATATTAGCTTGTTAACTTAAGACCATCAGTTGTTGCTGATGCTTAGTGGCAACCAAAAAAGCACAGATTCCCTCTGCAACTTTATTATGTACAGAACTAGCATTGAATTATTACAATTTCACTGTAATATTTCCATTTCCTTCCTTTATTTATTATGGAGGATATTTGCAAGTGATAAATTGGAATGCAGCTACAATATAAATAAAGGGACTATTGATTCAAAAATACTCCAAGGATTGAACTCCATGAATTTCTCACACTGTGCTTCTGATTGTAGGTTCAGAAGGGACAATGTTGCTAAAGCATTAATTTTTCTGTGAGCACATAGCAGCATGTTTGTGTATTGGCACACAGGCACAAAAATAAACTGAAGGAAAATACAACCCTTCAGAACCCTCAGCACAGCAAGGGGTAAACGACCACACTTGGACAGTTATAAATCAGTGTATCCACTGCATCCCACTGGCTTGTTTTGCTGAAGGTGTGACAGTTCAGTTAATAGTTTACCTCTCTCCTAGCACTTGAAAAAAGCTATTCTAGGTCCTCCTTTTCCCTTCTTTTAGGGGAATAGCCTCTTCCTAAACTAGGAAAGAAGTAGTAAATGACACCTCGGTACTGAAAACAGGCTTGCTTAGACAACAACTTTGCATTTTAAGAAGCAAGGTGTGCTTTATTTTTGGTCTTTTCCCCAAAGTGAGGTTTTAAAACTATAGATTTTGTCTGACATGTGGGACAGGGCTATGATGGTGTGTTTGAAATAGTGACCTAGCAGCAAACGTACTTTTGTATGGTACAAGAGGGATGCATTGCTTCATAGACTTGTCTTAGTTAAGAAACCTGAACTGAGAGTTGAATATGGAGATAAACAAAAAAAAAAGCATTAAATATTTTGTGCTCTAATTATGTATGCTGAGGTGTGACTTTGAGGTGTCACTTTGCTTTTCCAAAGTGGTTCCCTCACATTTCTTGAAAAGCTTTTGCAAATACTGAGAGCTAGTGAAAGCAGATGTCAAGCTTGGACAAATTACAGTGTAGTTGATTGTAATTTAAAAGCAATAAAACAAGTCAGCGCTGAGCAACTCATCTCATTGAAGGAGGAAGTAATTCCCTCTGTAAACAAGTCCCTCCCCTTCCCTTTTAGATCAGACGACATATTTGCCCAGGTCTCGAAGACAAAACCTGTTGATGCACAAATGGGATGTGGAAGGTGGGTTTCAAGCCATATGCTCTTCCAGAGTGCTGGCTCATGACATGGTAGAGGAAAGATGGTAGGAAGCTCAAAATATTGTTTAGGTTTTCTTTTACTCAAGGACAGTAACTGTCTCCTTGGAGACAGCGCTTGCAAATTCCTGGTGCTTGCTCTTATTTAGGTCATAGCTCCTGCTGTACACGGTCCATCCCCTAAAAAGCTCTTTATGCCACATCTTTTGTGAATTTGGCCAAGGCAGCCTTATTCCCTCACAGACTTACTCTCCTCCCTGGAGGGAATATTCCCATGGCAAACCACAGCTGCAGTGAGTAATACCAAAGAGTCTTTGGAGTTGAGGTTGATGTTTATTTTAAGTAAGCACACCTCTTTGTGATTTCAGACTCTGGCACAGCTGTGCATGCTATGGCCAGTTGAGAAACCAGTAAAGCTGGTTACATTCAAGAATAACTGCCTCTGCCTTTGCATGTCTTCTACTGCTTCTTTTTCATGTAAGAACACAGATGAAGAATGGCACACTGTTAACCATGCTGTCTGCAAGGAGAGTCAGTTTCAAAGGGAAATACTTAAGGAAAAGTACCGTGTTTCAGTTTTGAGGGACTAATTTGAAAATTATCTGTATTCACAAAAGGTGACAAGTTTTGAGAGGGTTCTTTGTGCTGATTTTTTTTCTGTCTTCTTAATGGGACAGTGTCTAGCTCTGAGGGAAGCTGATCCTCCAACAGAGTAATGACCAGGCTTTGAAGGTTAGTCTTGCTCTAATCATCTAGAGGTGAAGATGACATTAGAATATTGAATTGCAGGCACTACAAGCTGACCAAAATATTGGTTAACATTGAATGTTGCTACTTCAGGAACTTTTGATGTACACATAAACAGACATTGGTTCCTGCCAGTCTTCTTCATGTCTGAGTTGGAATATTCTGTTCCTCACAGATCTGGAGATAAAGGGATCAGAGTTTATGAGCCTGGAATCATCCAGACAGCACCTTCCTAGGCAGCTCTATTGGGAGAGTCTAGTGCAAGGGGCCGTGTGGGAGGCTCTTAAGTGCTGCTGTGCCATAAATGACAATAATTTAGAAGCAGAGACATTGATGTTTGACATAAGCTAATCTTTTTCTGTTGCTCTACTTCGTATTTCTGATGTATCAAGTCTGATATCAAATATTTTAAAAGACCTGAGTTTTTTCCAGTATTAAATTTGCAAGAAGAAGTCTATCCTATAAAAAGACTTTATCTTTTTATTAAAAAATGCACTAAGTCGTGGGAAAATATACAAAATGAGGAATGATCTGATAAAAAAACATGAGAGGCTTGGCTTTGGCTTGTAAGAACTTTTCTGAAAGAGAAGGGATGTGTTTGTATATTTCTTATCAAGCAGCTCCAGATTTATTTATATCAATCATTCCTGTAACATGACATGTGAAATTGGCATTATAATTTAACTTTACATTACAGCAACAAGCAACATCATTTTTGATCTTGTCTAGATGGAGGGAATGTTTTTTAAAAGTGCTTTGCAATAAGTGGGAAGACTGGCTGCTCTTTAACAATGCAGAGTGTAGTTTTTGGTTCATCTGTGTTTAGGAGCACAATTTTTTATGGAAGCCAGAAAAAAATTTTTCAAAACTTCTTAGTCATAGTCAGAAACCTGTCCCCAGAGCAGGACAATAATATCTTGCAGTCTTTGACAAAGTGAAGCTTTTGAAGTTTTTCTTCAATTTTCTGACCTCAAATCAACTTCCCATCTTGAACATGCCATAAACACTTGAATTTCATTCATTCCAGAAGACAACCACATCTAAGTTGCAATCATTGCTGTTTATTTTATTTTTAGTGTGTTTGTTTGTTTGATTCTTTTCTGACAAGATGTTTAGCCTCTTTATTGATGTGCTGAGTTGACTCATGACGTGCATGTATAGGGGTCTAGGGGTGAGCTGGGGTCTCAGCATTTGCAACTGGAAGTCTAGTCAGTGGATGAGAGCTGATTGGTCACTTTTAGGTGTGTTTTAGTCAAAATAAAGACATAAAACAAGTTCATTGTTAATACTTAAAAATATGCATGCAGTTAAACTTACTGCAACTGTTCAACTCTTCCATGAGCTTCTGAGTGTGACCCAATGTTCCTATGGTGATACTTATTTGCTGTATAATCCTGTAGTGGTTTTGGTTTGCAAACCCACCTCAAATCCCAAATTATTGGTGGGATAAAGGATAAAAAATGAAAAACACCTGAAGTGACAAAGCTCATGTGCTGTATATAAGAAAGATATCAGAATTTGTCAATTTTGAATTAAGTCCTCTGTTAGCCTGCCTGTAGAAAAGATTTTATGCATTAGCAAATGACAAAAGTATGTTAAATGAAACCTGGTTATCTTGTTCTTTCTCCTTTCCTCTGAATGTCTTTTCCTTCAATTAAAAAACCTCATCTCCATCCTAAATTTTTAGGAGAAAACATTTCAAGTGAGACTGCGTTTCTGTAACCATCTGCAGTACTCATGTCCACCAAATGCCAGCTGCACTGGCATTGTCCCAAACAAATGACATGGCATTTCCTAGGGAACAATCACAAACAGGGAAATGAAGCCTCAGGTGTTTCCTTTACTTCCCCAACCAACAGGAAAAGTCCTGTAAATTAGTTCTGATCACTTTTCTGAGTCAAGAAAACACATTTGGCACACAGCTCCCTAATGTTTATGGGGAGGGTTTTCTGATGACATGAGATATAGAAGATGGTGTCTTGCATGTGTTTTTCCTTTCTCCCCTTCCTCACTGACTGCTGGGTCACTGTTGTCTGGTTGAATATACACAGCGTGTGCACTATTGAATTCACACTTCCTTGGCAAAGGCACCTCATACAGAAAGCTCACTCCATAAATAACCTAGGCCGTGTGTTTATTCTGCTCTGTAATGCTGTAAAAAATAAAAGGCTACCTATCAAAGTTGTTTGTCTAATAATGGAGGAAGGGGATGATATTGTAAACACTGTCCAAATGAATTGTAGTAACCAGAATAAATGGTGGCTGCTGTTACTGAGCACTGAAACTGAATTCAGGCCTTTTTAAATACATCACATGTGACTTTAATCCATTCCAGAGCCCAGGTCTTTTCCAAGGTTGGAAATTCGATGCTCTGAGGTGCTAAGCCCCCTCTATTGCAATAGAATTCAATAGGGCAGCAGCCTGCTCACAACTCCAGAGAGGTGATCGGTCTGTTGAGAGTCCAGTCCTCCAGGCCTGATCCTGCACAGGGTTTCTATCCGCACTTAATTTTGGGCAAGGATATATCACCTTTTGCAGAAGGACCACTCACTTGTCTAAGTCAGCATGTATCTATATAGAGGTTTACAACATTGTGGCCTTCATCTGGGTTCACTTTTCACATTGCTTGTTTCAAGTGCATGCTCCTTGTTCCACTCTACTTGAATTAAGACCCATTTCTCTTCCTAAAATCAGTGGTTTATCTCCTTTTGGTGGACAAAGATTCAAAGCACAGACCTTGTTGATAGTAAATGGTGCCTAGGGTGTAAAAAAAATGTGCTTACAGTGTATACAAGAGACTGTAGAGGATAAAATTAAACTATATGCAGCCCAAACTGATTTTATGTGCAAGTTTAATCCAAGGGGTACAGAAACTCTAGGGTGTGGAAGAGGTGGATGAAATAATACAGCAAAACAAAAATGTTCTCAGCCATCAATATTTGTTGCCTGAGAGGAGGGTGAATCCTGCTACAAAAAGCCCTCTAGATCCCACCACTGAAGGGTCTGAAAAGGAGTTTTTTTGAGGTCATATTCAAACCTTTAATAGCAGGCAGGCAGTTTTGAAAATATTAATTTTCTCTTGTGGCAGCCCAGCAGCTCTGCCGCTCATTTACCTGTCCCCAGCAACCTGGGCAGAGCAGTAACCTAATCCTATCAGTTTTAGGGCTGGGGGGCAGAGGCAGTGCCTGCAGGGCTCTCCAACCCATCCATAATTATATGGCTGGCAGAGGACTGCCTCAGGTTGCACATTAGGCCCTTGCTGAGATTAGTAATTATAATATCAGTTTTCTCCAAATAGGTCTGACAGAATGGCACTGGTAGCAGAGGTGACTCAAAGTTTAGTAAGTCTTAGGGAAAGTTTACTGTCTCCTGCTGCTTTCTGTCCCACAAATTTGGCTTTTCTAATAACCAGAACCAGCCACAAACAGTAGGAATCCTTTTCAATCACTATTAGCAACACTTCATTTCTGTCATATTTGACCCCTGGCAAGCTGCAGCCCAGCAAAGAGCATTCCCTGCAGAAAGTAACCAGACATCCAGGATTTACTCTGTGACAAATGACATTTTTAAGGGCCCTTAAAAAACACTGAGACAAATTCACAGCAGGAATCTGGAAAGCCTTTTACCAAATTCCAAATGAGATAAGGGATAGCATAGCTCTTACATAGTAGCATCCCATCTTTATCTATTTCTTCCATGTGACTTCATCTTTGCTGGTACCTCCAATAGGATACTGCTGCTCCCCTTCAGTGTCTTAAAAGCACGATAAGGTTATTTATGTTATATAAGGAGAACTTTCATAGCACAAAGATGTCTTTCACCTAGATGTTTTCACTTGCAGCTCTTTCTGAGTAGCTCAGCAACCCTGTTTTCACTAGGGGAAAAAGTGAGGCCTAAGGAGGTTGTTACAGTCACTAAGTCAAGTTCTAGTCTATGTCTTAACTTTATAATAATTTTTGCAGTTCATCAGGAAACAAAATAATTATTAAAATTTCGTTGTGCCCAAGGAAGAAGTCATAGAGGGAATTTTTTTTTTTTTTTTGCATGTTTAGTTTCTTTTCAAAACAGTCATACATTTGAGACTAGGCTGCTGACACTAGTGTCTGGGTAATTCACTTTTTTATGGATCTAAGATGAGTGCATCTGGAAGTGCAGGAAGAGGCAATCAGAGGGAGAAGAGAGCAGAATAACTAACTAGTAGAATAAATAGGAAATGCGCAGACTTTTCCTCTTTAGACACTGTCACCTTGGTAATTTTGAGTTAGCTCTTGGATGCTCAATGAGATCTGCAGGATAGAGATGAGGCTCTAGTATGCTAAGTGTAATGAATATATTAAAAAGTCAGGTGAAAATATGACAAAACAGATTAATTAGGGCTTTTGATGCCACAGCTCCGTAATTGTTTTTTCCAGCCATTCTTTCTTCTTTATTTAATTTTATTTTCATCTTATTTAATTTTCTGTGATTTACAGAGGGGAAAAACCAGAAGAACATCTTGGCCAATGGTTCACAGCCATTCTGTTCCAGCACTCTTCAGGGTCACCGACGTTCTCCTGCTCTCCTGCCCAGTTGTGTGAGCAGGCAGGCCAGCAGCACTGGGGGCAGAGAGCTACCAGGATGTGGCAGACCCTATCTTCACTGGGAGAACTGCTTTGTTTGCCCTCTCATGATCATTTTCTGCAATGCTCACAGTTGAAATTTGAACATATTCTGGAGGATGTGTTGGAGCTGTGCTCACAGGCCTGTTATCTCTGTGACCTGGGAGCCTCCTGGAAGCCAGGGTGAGGGCTGCTCTCTCTAGTCAATGAATATATGCCCAGTGCATCCCTGCTTTAGTGACTTGTGAGGCGCTTTGCTCACTGCCAGGACTCCTATGAGCAATTTGGCAAATGTGTTGGTGACTGGAGACAGAAAGGAGGACTGTGAACCCACTGAAGCAGTGCCATGCTTTTTGATCGAGAGTAAAAGGCTTTACTTGTTTCTATGTTCTTTCCTTGCACAGTGCCTTGCACTCATTCCTCTACTTCCAAAATGCAAGTCTCACCACAGTTTCTAGTCTTCTGTGTTCTGTCCAATCTACATCTTCCTTGGCATCCCAGTTGTTTGCACCTTCCTCTTTGAGTCACCCGGCCAGCATCCATGGGTAGGGAGAACAGGCTGGGTCCACTCACATGCAGCACAGAATGACTAAAGGCTGGATGCCTGTTCAGCCGTGTAATGGACCTTACCAGAGACTGGGATTAGGTGAATGAATACCTACGAGGTGCAGGAGTTGTATTTCTCAGCCATTGACGTAATGATAAGTGTATGATTAAAGGTTGCACAAAAATTATTACTGCTTGCAGTAGACACCTGTGAGAGTATAGGGGAGGAAAAAGCAACCAAACTTGGAGAATTGCTGTGTCTTTACAGGCCTGAAAGTGAGCTTTCTCTAGAGCCTTTGGTCCACAACATTTGGCATTTTGCTGAAGACTAAGCTAGACTGATCAAAAAAGAGCTAGACTGGTCAAAAACACTGAGTTTGATAGTGATGAAGAACCAACTACTACATGCATTGTGCTCTGTGAAATTGTCTTCTAGACTTTAATATGCTCATAATATACAGGGAGTAGATTATAAGAAGGGCCAGCCTTGTTGCTGGGATTGTATGCATTGAATTGAAAGTATTTTCCAGCCATCAAAATAGCCTTTAAGAGTGCATTTAAGTTTTGACTCATCTCTCTTGTGCTTCTGGTTGAGGCATACCAAGTGAGTAAAAATAGCACAACAGAGCTGAAACTCTCAGATGCTAGTGGGGCCCATGGTTCATGCTAAGTTAGATCAGTCAAGAGAACCTGGATGAAACAGCATCTGGAACAAAGTGCATGGCCTGCTACTGTCCCCACTCTACACCCTACTCTTCCCCCCTCAGAGGCTCTAGCCTGGTACATTTGTTTAAAGAGCAGAAGCTGGGCTGTTAGGCAAACATTTTGGCTGAGGCAGGGCCAAGTGTCCCATTGTGTTTTGTCAGGTTGCTTTTCAGCTGGCTGAAGTTCTTCAGCCATGCAGCATTACCAGCTCTGTGGTTGGGGTCGGTGGAGAGACATGTGTGGTGCGAGGGGACATCCCAACACGTGCTCAGCACCATCACTTTTTCAAAGCCCAGGTGATGCCTGCTCTTTCGGTGCTCAAGCCACTGAAGTCCACTTGCAGAAAAGACAGGTTTTCCTCAGTTATTTCTTATTTATTCTCCCCCTTAATGCCATCAATTGATTTTCTTTTACTGTGGCAAAGACCTGGATTTCCAAGTTCCGTCTGAGCCCAAAGGTACGGGATACTTCTAAAAACTCAATGCAATTAGTGACAAAGCCCAGTTAAAATAAAAACTCAATGCAATTAGTGACAAAGCCCAGTTAAAATTTCATCCACTACTGAAAATTCACAGTGGAACAATGCTAATTCTGCAGCATGTGAGGCATAAAATACATCAAAAGAAGTCCAGTCCTGCTGAGGAGGACAGGCATGTCTTGTGCTTAATGCATGGAATGGAGATTCAGGAGTCAAAAGTCAAATTCATGATTTCTCAAATTCCCTGCCTTAGCCTTGCTGCCTGACCTTAGCATTGCCATATACTATCTGAACAAAGTTTCTGTGTGCCTGTGTAAAGCCAAATTTCCTTAAAAAGCCAAAAGGCCTGACACAACCAAGCCATGCTCCTGAAGTTGCCATCAATGTGAGGTATGCCAGTTAAAGCGGATGGCTGAATACTTACCTTTGAGTACAACTTTGTTTCTTGATCTAACCCACAATGTAGAAGTATTTTGGGCTTGTTGACTTGCTGCTGTGCTAATGCTCATCGTCATGGTTCATTTCTTTTTTGTGTGTTGCCCTTGTGCGAAAATCTGTAGCTTTACGCTTCCAGTGACAGTCTGGTCCAGATTGAGTTAATATAAAGCTCTGCAGAGAAACAATGGGGCAGGCTGGTATTAAAAGGAAGGGAAGAAGAGGTGACTCAAAGTTTAGGGAGTCTTAGAGAAAGTTTACTGTCTCCCGTTGCTCTCCATTCGACAGAGTTGGCCCATCTAAAACCAACACTGGCCAGCAGCAGTGGGAATCCTTTTCAATCACCATTAGCAACACTTTTATTTCCATCATACTTGACCACAGCAGGCTGCATCCCAGTGAAGAGCATTCCTTTCAGAAAGCCAGCAGACATTCAAGTGCAGCGGATTTACTGTGTGAAAATGGCATTTTTAGGGGCTTCTGAAAATGTTTAAATGAATGCTCTTTTTTTATTCTTTCTCACAGCTTGATTCTCAGCTTAGAAAGCCCTTCTTGCTAAACAGTTTTAGAGTTTCCTACAGGAGCTTAGAAGCTAGGTCAATGTTCGCAATATAAATGTTCAGTTGCTGCTGTGAAATTACACATTTCTTAAGGCCTCTATATTGTTAAAACAAATGTTTGTAGCTATTTTGTTCAGGGTGAATGAATTGGCGTTAGCTATGCATATTTTCAAGACAACAAAAGAATTCTGCAGTCTTTTCATTTCAATGAAACTCTGCAGTGATGTTTGCAAGGATTTCTTGCTCTGACTAGAAGGACAGCTTTCCATAGCACAGCCTTATGCAAGCTGAAAAGAGCCAAAGGCGAAAATCTCCATCCAGTTTGGCTCTATTCCTAAAATTTTCCATATCTCGTTAATCAGGAGACTGGTTTCAGGGCAGAGGGAGCCAGTGAAGGGACATAAAGGTAAAGCTTATTTGTCGGAGAGAACTTACAAGAATAAAGTCAGTCTCCATTACCAATCATAGCTAAAGCAGAGTTGCAAGGACCTGGATAAATTCAACTCATAGTGCAGTGGAGTGCACTCCTCAGATTTCCCTTTACTCCCCAGACCATATTAAAGAGGCTCGGTTTGGTTCCTTTCCTGTGTAGAAATGCCTGGGCTCATGCCAGTTCTGGCTGGAATCAAAGGGAATCTCTCTTCTGCAGTGAATTATGTGACAGGCAACTATGTGCAAATAACTATAAAAGTATGGGTTTTGTCAAGTTCCTGTAAAATCCCTATTTATGTTCACAAACTTTTACTGTCTTCTTCCCTGAAGCTGAACATTTTAGAAGCAGCTTGTGAACTTTTTGCCCCTCATAATTTATTTTTTCCTGATCCCACTTTTAGGGTATGGGCTGCCCCTGTGATGGGATTTTCACATTTTGATTCCACATACCTCTCCGTACACAACCTGTAATTGTGTTCCAGATCCCACATCCCTAAATTAATAGCCCAGTCAACGAAAACAATCTTCTAGAATTACCATGGAGAAATTATCATATTTAGGCAGTTTTTCAGCCCACCTATTGGATGAATCATCTCCCTGAGTGATTGTAGCTTGTTGTTAATTATGTGACTGGGTGAATCATCCTCTAACTGAGATGCCACCAGTAAATTCAGGGTCAATCCAAGCCTGGGTGCTCCTTCCTAAAGCTCTTCTGGGCATTCAAAGCAAAGGGTACAAATTTGGTTTGTGCTAATGTGAAAACATAATGCAAAATGCAGTCTGAAAACCATGTGCTGTGGAACAGTTTGACATACTTCTGCTGTTCTCAGGGAATAAGTGTGGCAACACTTTGGGAGTCGTGAGCATAATTTGAATATTGGGCTTTTTAATTGATCCCAGTCCTGATGAAGACAGACTTGACATTACATACTCTATGATCACTAGCACAGCAGGAGTAGTTAGGCAGAGGGGATTGAGTGGTTTGTTCATGAAAGACCTAATGGAAATTAAAGATAAAATGGTGCCTCCAGGAAATTATGCTCCCCCATACATGTGGTGTGTTCTTTCTTATACCAATAATATCGGGAATATTTAATGGCTGGATCTTAAGTCAGTTTAGTGTGTTCCCCACTGCAGCTATGTGGTCTCCATTGAACACAGTGCTGTATTTTTGATGGGCAAGCAAATTAGTTTCTTTTGTTTTGTTTTTTGTTGCTGACATTAGCCAAGAGCTTACATTTTCAATTTCCTACAGTAAATTGTGCTTGTCCACTTTTGAAGAGTACAGAACAGAAGTGTATAAATGTGTATGTCAAGGGCGGCACTGTGGAAGATGGAGTTCAATAGTGCAGGTTCTGCTGCTTTTAAACTAGATTGAGGTGAATATTTACCTGACTGCCAGTTGTATTTTTTCTAGAAATCACTGCCCTACCTCGAGTTCTCATGTCCTTGTGCACTCCTAAATTATAATAATATTTAGTTAGAAGGTATTTGGGCTCCAATACTGTATTTAAATGACTGACTCATTCAAGTGCACTACAGACTGTAAGTTAGAACTTCATTATAGCTTGGCCAATTCAGACTGAAGGTGAAATGTGCTCAAGGAGCATGAGTTTATCTTGTTTCTGCCAAGCAAAACCATTCTTATTTCAACGGTATTTTCCAGTGTAATGTTTATTATTAGAATGAAGGTGGGAAAGTGCGTGTCTCCTGTTTTGGCAACAAAATCAGTAGCCACTGGGTGCTGAGATGATTTGAAAGTGCAGCCAATGCAATGTTCACAGTGATCAAACTGGAGCTATTGCTGCTATGTCAGATGCCAAAGATACGTAGTTAGAGACTTCATTCAGGGAGAATGAGGAAAATTCATAGTCCCATGACATTAAACAAAGAGAGCAGCCAAAACCCTTATTATGTATTTCCTTTTTTCCATTTCTTTGTATGTGTTTTTTTCCTCTTTTACACTTCTCTGTGTCATAAGGGTTCTTTGTTTAAAAGATTTTGTAGGTGTTGGTTACAAAAGCATCAGAACCTGTAGTTTGATCCATCCAACCAGCTCCTCCTGCCACAGACAGCTGTTCTTTCCTTTCAAACCCTCCAAAACCACTCTGACCTAGATGCTTCATGCTTAAAAAGTGAATCATCTGTCATAACCTTTGCAGTAAGGAGAAGATACTTCTGAACAATAATTGCAAAATTTCCTTGCATTCCTTTTCAAATAGTGTCTGTTGCTCTTTGTGTAGCAACTGTTCTTTTTCTGTACCTAGCAGTTCTTCTTCCTGTGTATCTAACCTTTTTCATCCTGTCTCATGACATACTGATGCTTTGTCTTCCCACTTGTATCACGTTCCCTAACTTTTACCCTTTCTATCTTGTTTCTATAGGCCTTTCCTGGTACCACTGAAAATAATGGACATTTTGGCAATTTCTATGTCTACAACAAAGCAGGATGCAGTCTAAGTGCTGCTCCACCTGGCCCACTAGTAAATGTATCAGGCTGCCTGTGAAACTCCATCATGCTGGTGCTCTACAGGAAAACCAGCACTGGTTTTGTCAGGGTAGCCAGGAGCAACATCATTGCTAAAGAAGCAGTCGGGATGGATGGAAAATTAAATCAAACTCCCAAGATGAGTTGGAGATTGGCATTCTCCCAGTTCTGTTCCTTAGGCTGAGATCTTTAGCAGACACATGCTGGAGGAGGGATCGGGAAAGAAGGGAAAAGATGGAGTAGGAGAAAGAAACACTTTAAATGTCCAAAGGCAAAAGATTAGGTCTCCTCTGCAGTACACTCTAACTCTCTGAAAACCTCTTGCTTTCAGCTACTGAATGAGTACTCACCATTCCAATTGCTGCTTTTTTTTCTTTGTCTCCAGTGAAGTATAAATATCAGTCTGTCTAGTAAGGTAGTTTGTATTTTGGAACAGACAAAGGTTAAAAAGTTGTTTGGAAAATTTTACAATAATATATAAAGAACGTGTCACCTGCCTTGTCTCCACACTGGAGAGCAATGTTACAAAATCTCTTCATGAACTCTTGGCTTAAGATTCCTTTTTAGGTAAAATAAGGTTTTCCATGTAAATCAGACCAGGCAAACCAACTGGAATCTTAAAAAAAAGGATCAGTGGTTGAGAGATGAGGGATCACAAGTCAGGGATTGGAAAAAATGTCTATATTTGTCCTGGACTTATCCCCCATAAGCACTTTAGTGATGCATTAGAAAGCCAGTAACCCTAAGCTTTTTCTTTTCTGTAGAAACCAAAGAGGCATCTCCAAAGAGTGATTCTGCTCAGCTAAAACCTGAGTCAGCCTGTCCACATAAAACATGTCCCTTTCTTGATAATAAGGGATGCAAAGGGCACCTCATTTTCTACTTTTGGCATTTCAAGCAAATGCCTAAACTTAGAAGAGGATGATATTGGTCCTTTATATATACTGTGAAGTTACAGTGTGTATGAATCTGGAGAGAGGAAAATAGGATGTTAGAACTGGGGACACAGAGGAGGGACTGGCACATGAATGAGGTTGTACATATGGGGCAAAGGAAAAACAAAAGTTAATGGTAATGAGGAATAGATGAGGGTGATGGGCACTTGACAGAATCATCTGTGGTGATGGAGAGGAGGAGATGTGGAACAATGTCCCTGCTTTCAGCCATGTTCAGTCCACAGTGCTAACAAGGCAATGTTAGAAGCTGAGAGTTAGGATTGCTTGGGAGGAGACAGCCAGATCATCTCTGGGTGTACTGGGGACTGGCACATATACACTACATGCAGACCTCTGTTTCTGAGAAGCTTAACAAATCAGGGATTTTATGCCTAAATTATCTCGCTCGCTGTCATTAATAATTTGCTGCACAAGCAGACAAAAATAAAATAACTTTTCCATGTTAAAAAAAAACACCCTAAATAATTTTTTATTTTCTTTCAGATATTTGTGCAGGACCAGCATATCATAGCAATCCTTGGAAAGTTAGAAAATTTGTTTACTAATAGACCATTGCTCTCCCATTTGTTTATTGCTTCATCTGACACCTTAAGGACTTCCCATGTTCCTGAGGATTGTCTATAAATCTTGTCCCTTGTACCAAATTAAGAAGACCATCTGTTGAAGAAAATCTGTTTAAGGAGGTTTCCTGGAATGCAGCACTGATGAAGCTGCACCTCTACCATCATCTCAAGTGCTGCCTCCTCTGCAGAGAAGGTGCCAGGACTGGTTTTCTGTTAAGCAACACAGAGCTCCAGTGAATCCATAATTTGCAAATGTCTGTTGATTGAATTTGTGTATTAATGGTTATAAGGATCTTCCTCCTTCAGCTATAAATCAGATTTTATGGTATTAATTCGTAGGAAATGATTAAAGCATCCCAAATAGGTAAAGATTTACAGATTTAATATTAGCTGCTTGACTGGCATCTCCTCTTGATATTGTAGTGCCAGAAGACTGATGGGAGCATGCTCATTTTTATGGAGTTTTTCTTCATTAATAACCTGTTTCTGACTCCTTCACACATGTGCTAGGGACACAGAGACAGTTATTTGTTCTGAATATGAGGGACTGCAGTTTAAATGTTTTTCCTTCAATTTCACAATCCTGTATTCTCAGCCTTAATCAGCAACTCACTGCTGGGAGTGAAACAGCAAGGCAGTCAGGTTATGTCCTTCATGATGAGTTTTTGAAAAGTCAGAGAGATCCACTGTGAAGAGTGTGCTGAATTCTGGCCTTTTTCTTCATCTGAGCATGCACAAATTATTTCCATTTAGAATAATGTGCAATCTTTATTTTTAAAAAATCTTCCTTCCATGTCGTTTGAAGACATGACAGCACAGACAACTGGGATAACATTCAGGAAATCTTTTCCTAGCTAGGATGCAGCAAAGAAGAAACAAAATGTTGCAAGAGAAAAGTTTGTGAATTGGAGAGGGTACAGAGCAATGTAGGAGTGGCAAAGATGTACTAATTGGATTTGGAAAGGTCCTGGATGGTCAGGAGAATGCGGTTGACTTGTAATGGTATAAAATAGGAAGAACTTTGTTGAATGACAGTTGAATTCCAGTGTTTTGGTTCCTGGATGTGCATAACTCGTGTATCTCTAAGTAACCACATTTCTACAGCAAACAAGGCTGTGTAGGCATCTCAACTTTAATCTCTTATTAAAATAAACATTGCTGCAGAATTACCTCCATGTTTAATCCAACTCTTTAATAGCAAACTTGAGGGTGCTCCCTTTGATTTTGATATAAACATTTTTCTTTTCTGGAAGGCACTGTACCTTTTGATCTCCTGAAAATGAGATACTTTTTTGATGTCATCTCTCTCTTATAGGTCACAGTGATATTCAGTAAACAGTGAGATCCTGACACCACTCATTTCTCACATTGCTCAAACCTAGTTCATAAGGCCACTTAGGGATGAGGTATGGTCAGTTTTATCCATCATGATGGAACATGGATAAAATCAGTAGTTTCCAAACTAATACACAGATATAAAGGTTTGCCAAGATTTATCTGATCTTGAGAAATTTTCTTGCTTTGATTCAGCTATTAAGTCTTGTTTGAAGAAGTTCACAAGTCAGAAACATATCATCAGCTGATGGTGTGACTGGCAGGAGTCAATGCAGCCATACAGCTCCACTGTGCCTGAAGAACTGTCCCTCTTCCTGGACTTTGTTCAGAATCCCTTTCTGTAAAAGGCAGCAGCAGTGTCATTGCCACTGCAGCATGGTATAGTTATTGGTGGGAGGGAAGGACTTTTCATGATTGCCTTTATTTAAGAAATGTACATGGTATAAAAAGTTTGGACTCTTCTGGTTTTCCTTCCAATAAGTTGATGCAAAAGTGAATTATTGCTACTGCAGAGAAACAGAAGAAGTGTAATATTAGGATGTTTATATTTTAAAGGTGTTCCATTCACAGTGCCTGAAGGATCTTGTGATGAGATGTCACATCAAATAAGAAATGCAATACTCAAATTCAGTTGTCATGAAAAGAAGGTTTTACTTTGACTCTATTCCAGCACTGAATCCATTGCAGAAAAAGGCTCAGTTTCAGAATTATTTCTATTTTGCTTTGAATGCAGTTCACATACATTAAATGAAAAAGAACTTTCATGTTGTGATTAGAGAAAGTAGCTCAAAGAACATATTAATGCTACTTGCTCTTACTTTTGATTTCATGTTCCAGAAATGTCTGCGGTGCTTGCTAAAGATCATAAAGCATCATCAATCTCTCCTTTGCCATGCATAATGAAAGCCAGGATTTCAGCAACACTGGAAAGAAGCTTTATTTACATTGCACAAAGGAAAATAACTTTTTGAAAGACCAACATTAATCATGAACAGTACAGCAAATCACAATGTTTTCACAGCAAAACACAATCAAATGTTTTTACTCTAGCCAAACAACCAGTTTTTTGATTCTGAGAGTAACGTTGTTAATATTCAGAAGGCCTAATGCTGTTTACCCTTGGTTATTTCAAGTATACTTTTTAATAATTTCTAGATCCTTACTTGTGACAACAAGACATTTGCTTATTTGAAAAACAGATTTTTCTTAGTCTGAATGCAGTATGAAAAGGTGTGGGAGATTCCCAAGGATTTCTGCTGAGACAAGATAAATACTTGCTGCCTTTCTGTTACATCAATTGATTCAAGTTTTTAATCCTTCAAAAGCAATTTGATGCAAAAGTTGCATCTTCATGTGTCGAAACTCTACATTTCCTTCTCAACCTTCTTTGTTCACCATTCCAAAGAGAACACAGCTCCCATGCTTCTAACAATAATAATATAAATCATTAAGTACATTACTTGTAAGAGCTCCTGGGACATCTTCCTGGTAGCTTCCTTCTGGTATGATCTATGGGTATTTACATTAAAAATCTGTGACTGCTTCAAAAAAATGGATTAGTATCACAGTGTTCCTGTTCCTGGTCTGTTGTTTTTCATATACCTGGGAAAGTCCCATCCTACCTAGCACTAATCTTTTTGGCATTACCCTTTAATTGCTGCCACCCATCTGATCAAAACAGGGCAGAGGCTGCCAAGTTCTAGTATTTCCTTGCTTTATTCCTGGAAGAATTTCCTGCTTTATTCAGTCTCCTCATTCCTGAATGTTTTCTGTACATCCATTTGTGACTATTCCCCAACATATTGTGTGCTTATAATTAGTGGAACTTTTAAGCAGATTTAGGCCACTGTTCCATAATCACCTCTTTTTCCCTCTTTTTCAGTCATTCTTCTGTGATGGGCAAATATATTTCATGTCATAATAATGTCCCTTGATAGATTTGCTCTCATTACCTTAACGTGAGTGTTTATAGACAATGGACTCAATGTGCCAGTTAAAACAGCTTTTGATTTTGCTTATGTGAAGCCAAAGTTCTTGGCCCCTTGTGCACAACCAAGCCATGTGTAAAAAGATATTCAGCTCTGAATGAGATCACTAACATCTGTTGCTGCACATAGCATTAAATCTTCAAACACCATCAACAACAAAAAAAATCAGGCAATCAGAAATGCAGGAGTGGAGAAACATGGGTGCTGTGGCTTCAGTTTCAATTGCTCTTTACTGCTGCCATGCCTTTTACACACTGTGGTGTTGTCCCCTCAGCTTACAGTAACCTGCCCTCAGGAGATCCTGAAGGTTATACAAGGAAACCAAAAATAAAAACTTTCTAAGAAGAGCAACCAAAAATACAGACACTCCCTCTCATCCTCTGGGCATTTTGGTTTCAGCACCATGCAGGGGTGGAAGGGTGGTAAGTGAGAGGTACTGGTCAAGTGTTTATTAAATACTCTCTGATATGAAAAGATTAACCTAACTTTTTTGGTAAAATTAGCTCATAATCACTCCAATTTGCTTATGTTAGTATCCAAATGCCATTGTATATCTCCTCTTCTTTGTGATACTCCTGAGACATAAAAGATGATTGCAATTTTCCAGTTGTCCCGAAGAACAGAAAGTATCAGCCATACCTTCAGGTGTTCTTTGCATTTGTCATTGAGACCCATCTTGACAAATTTGTTTTTCTTTACCTTTCTCTGTTCAGAGAGCTAAGATGTCTCCTGGATCAGGAGCTGAACCTTTCAAAATGCTTGGACCCTTGCCTTGGAGCTTTTTCAGAGAGCTTGGGAAGAGCCCTGCTTCCAAATAGATGTATTTTTTCTTTTTCTGGATGCCAGATGGTTTTGGCTTGTTATGGAAGTGTCCGATGCTCCTGGAGTCTGATAACCTTAGCCAACTGAGTTAAAAACCTGTGTATTCATGAATTCTTGGTAACTTTGCTGAAACCTCACAATTTCTCTTTACTGTTTTTCTGAGTCATAGGGATTCTCTCATGATTCACTGTGGGCTCTGTCAGACTTACATTTGTTGTGCTCCATGACATTTGTCTTGACGCTATGATGCTTTTTAAATACAGGTTAAAAATAGCATGGAAGTGATAATGAGAATAATATAACAGACTGATGAAATGAAGTAAATCAAAGTTTAATGCTAGCAGTAGAAGTTAGTTATGACATTTTAGTTATACTGGTCTGTCTTCTAGAGTTTTAAGTCCTTGAAGAAGGAAATGGTTATAGAATTTTGTTGTATAACATTGCTGTTTTAAATGTACCTGCTGGTTTGGTGCTATTATGTCAAGGATATCGGATCTCCTTGACTGCTCTGAATTTTCATAGATTTCACAGAAAGTTCATCATAGGCTTGCACAGGCTCCTCCATCAAATGTAAATTCGGGTCTCATGTCCTTTTCAGGAGTCATGGTTAGTGAACTTGCCCCAGGATTTCCTGTGTGATTTGTGTTTGGTACCTGTGGTTATACCCTAGCATTCCTTGCAGTGGAACAGATGTTTGTCATATGGTCCTAAACATGGAAATCAGCCTGGTCTTTCTGAGCCATTTGTGTGCCAAAGAATTCAGTTATGGCTCTGAATGGGCCTGGGCCGTAGCACTGTGAGACGAGTTATTTAACAGAAATTCTACAGTGTTTGGCACGTTATGTTTACCAGGGTGAGGCAAACAGGAATGAAATGCAGGCCTGGAAAGGGAGCTGTCATGCAGACGACTCACTGCAATCAAACACTTTGAGAAAATATGGTCTCTAATTGTTATGTCTACAACTAATTAACTTTATTTATTGTAGGACCTATAGAAATACAGAAACTGTGAAGTTTAGGGAAAATTAAATTAGGTTTTCAAACAAATGCCAGGCTGCCCAGTGTTCCTTTATTTTTGAAAAAACTCCAACACTCTCGTTGCCAAGTAAAGTGAAATATGCTAAAATGCAAATGTTGATGTGTTTCAAGAAGGAAATTCAGTCACTGACTGAAACCTTGCTTTAAAAAATTGAAATGTTAAAATCATCTAGGTTTCAAACTTAAAAGTAGGCTCATATATACACAGACTTTATTTAAACAGGAACTTTGACATTTCTACTTTAATCCCCTTCTCCAGACACTGTATTTTCCCCCATTGAAACATGCACAATTTGCAAAGTGTACTCACACTGAAATAGGCACACTTGCACTAGAGCTGATAGAATTAGTTCCAGTTGTGACTATATATGTATGTTTGTGTCATACAATAAATAATGGCTTTTTCCCCCACTTTCATACTAATGTCTCAATATTGAGTATACTCGCATAAGAACTGATACCAATAGAGAGTTGATGCTATCTGCTCTTGACTATAAGGGTGAGTAGGAAAAAGATTAGGGTTCAGATTCCTGAATACTGTGATCTTAAATGCAGTGTGTGTAGGAGCAACAAGTAAAACCAAGTGATACCTCACTGATGCCCAGTGATAGAATAGGCCATGTGGTTTTTGCCTAAGTATTTTGATGATTTGTTATTTGCATCAAAGGATAGTGAGAGGAGAGAGGAGATGGATGTACCCTGTCATTACAGAGGGTGGGTATCTTAAGGGCCAAATCTCTATGGGACAACAAAAAGAACACCTTTTCAAGTAGGTCTTAGGAAACAATTTTTCTCTGCAAGAGCTACTGATCCTCATCCAACACTGAGAAAATAGATTGAGTAGTCAGGAAATTAGTGATCTTAGGCAAATTCACACTATATAGCATAATCGATTTCAACTTCAGATCTTGGAAAAGCTGTTTGAAGACTAACTTCAGGAATGAGCAGCAGGCTGGCACTGTTTTTTTCCTCATCCAGATAAAAGTCCTGCATCTTCACATTTCTCTGTGCAATCCTGCATCATTTGTAGAGCAGTCCGGGAAATCATGGCTCTGCTCACCAGCCAGCGCGGCGATGTGGATGTAAGAAGGGCAAGAACATAGGGAAATATAGGCTGGATATTAGGAAAAAGTTTTTCACAGGAAGAGTGATAAAGTTCTGAAATGGTCTCCCTGGGGAGATGGTGGAGTCACCATCCCTGGGTGTGTTTAAAAAAGACTGGATGTGGCACTGGGTGCCTTGGTTTAGTTGAGGTGTTAGGGCATGGGTTGGACTCGATGATCTTTATGATCTCTTCCAACCTTAGAGATTCTGTAAATTCTGTGAATTCTGTGAATCCTGTGAACATCTTTCTTCAGCCTGGTCAGGGCAGTGTCAGTACAGCAATGAGTCTAAGTTCACAGGGAACCCTGCCAAGTGCCTTTGGGCTCTGTACTAGAGGAATTGTGCACAGGAGCCAAAAGAGGGAAGCCCGAAGAAGGGCTGTGGCCAAAACTATAGAAATCAAGTCTAGGTCTGAATAAAGCACTTTGCTGACCAAATCTGGATTGTCACCATTGCTTCTATTTAATGAGACCCTGTGGAAAGCAGTTCCTTGCACTATTAAACTTCTGAAAAAGGGGGAGCAGAGCCTCTAGGTCAGTGATTAACCAACTAGAATAATGAATTGCATGTGAGACACTTTGGGGGATAGATATGATTCAGTTTGTGGAAAGAACGAGGTGTCATTTCATTTTTTTAGGGATGTAAGTTTGTAACTAATTTTTGTCTCTCCTTGCCAGCATAACGGTTTGAATGTTAATTTAATTTTGCAGAATATCATTTATGTAAATGTAATTAGAAGGGAAACATGATCGGGAGATGCATAGCACCAAAGAAAATTTATTACTCCAAGGGGTATTGCTCTAATCATTCAACTGCAATATTGAGTTTCCCAAGATTTAATCTAAAAGCAATAAATTACAAAAGGCTAATGTCCTGCCCAACAAAAAGCTGTCATGAACCCAAGTTTCTGTGGGGAAAAAATTCAACTTCATTTCAGCAACAGGCTCTCCTCGTTTACACATTCCTTTTATGATTCCAGTCGAGTCAAAGTAAAATGAATACAAATGTGAGAGTTTGAACACTTTCCCTGAATATGTATGTCTGTTGGTGATTGTAATAATCAGCAATTCAAGGCACTGGTACTCTGTTATCTCATGCAAAATTAGGAATGCAGTCCTGCAAAGATACCTCTGCAAATTCTTCTCCCCACCTTCACATGACCCTTTGATTTAAGGGAAGGCAAACTTGAGTCTGATTAATTCCAGTGTCCATATGAATGTCTGTTGCTAATGTGCTGTTGTCTTTGTTCTGCCAACAAAATGAATGAAAAGAAACAAGCTGTCCTTCTGCATGTGTGAGCGACTGCAACCTATGTGCTCTGTGGGAAACACTGTCCATGTGGGGAAGGCATCATTTTGACTGTGATGATCTGGATTTACTAATGAGACAATTTTGCAAGGTGGAATTAAAAACAAATCAAATAATATTGTGTGCCTACTTCTCAAAGCCCTTGAATAGCCGTTCTGATGTTCAAGGAGCATCTCTCCACTCGAGTAAACCTGCAAGAAAAAAAGTCAGGAAATAAATAACAGTTAGGCAAAATAAAAATTGGTAAACTTCCTAATGTGTGGGCTAAAATACTGTTAAATGTTGGGGTTTTGTGGTGCAATTTAGTATGGAGGCTGATGCCAACATTATACTTCTCTGGAAGTGGAGTAATTAGTACAGGAAATAGGTTTCTTATATTTTATTTAGCCAAATTCATCTCTGGTTTAACTCCACTGTAGCCTGCATTGTTTGTTCTTATTTCCCAGTGTTTCTCTCTGTAATCCTTCATATCATTACTTTTAATTCCCTGTGATTGTCTTTTATTTTAGGTAGGGGCCATGGTTCCTCTCTCAATTTGTTACTATCAATTATGTCATAAGTCTTCGTTTCTTGGCTTGCAAAGTGAAACCCATCAGACCTACAAAAAGTTTTTACAAAGTGCTCACTAGCAGGTTTACAGATTCCTACAGCTGTACGTGGGACACAAGGAGAAGCACAGGGCTGCAGCCTCAAAGGCATGGAGAAATAGAACTATGAGAGGACTGGGAGAAAATTCAAGGAACAAATTAAAACAATTCTGTTAAAAGCAGGGAAGGGGGCCCTCAACATATGAGCTGCTCATTTCCATGTGGAGGAGAAGTACATCTTAGGAGGATGGCTGAAGGCAGTAATGAGCAGCCCAGAGAGTGAGAGAAAGTGCCTGAACTTGTTGGGTCATACAAACAAGCTCTTGAGGCTCAGAGCTTGATGCTCACCAGTGAAGTCAAGTCAGTTATGAATACCATTACTGAAATCAAATCAGTATCTTTTTCCTTATCTCAAGCAAGTTCTGGAGATAATGATTGTGGCTGAGATGGCTGTGAGGATGTGGAGCACGGGTCAGTGCTGGGATCCCATGATATGATGGCCCTGGGGAGACAGAGGGCTACCTTCTCTACCTGCCTTTTGTACTAGTTGCAGAGTTGATGTCCTCTGCTTCTGAACTTTTCTTACAGGGCTGCTTCCATGTAGCAGACACCCCAACTTCTGTTTCAGCTCAGCTACCCCAAAGCCAAACTGAAAGGAGGAAAAGATGGTTCAATAGATTCATAACAACATTCAGACTCATCAGCTTTTGTTCTATAGGGTACTAGTGTGAAGTTGTTAAAGTTGTAATTCTCCACCCACAGTTGTTTAGAGAAGTCCAAACGTGTGCAGAAGAACATAGGACGGACTGCTGTGGGTACATTTAATTAACAGTCAACATGCACAATACTAATGATCTCATTCTTGATTGTGTTAAAGTACATCATAGATCGAGACAACAGAAAGCTTCAGGTCTCTGCTATAAAACTGCATTGAGGTTGTGTCACACCTGCTTTAGTTCCACAGCTTTTTGAAAGCAGAGCAGTAGAGAAGGACAAAACCACAAAGTAATGGTGGGAAAGGTCCTGCCTTGGTGATCTATCAGGTACACAGACTGCAGGATGTACTACTAAGAGGCCTTAGAAGTATTTTTAATTTCACAAGATGTAATTGGTCTAGTTGTGAAATAATGTCTAAGATTTTTGTATCTTTAGTTTCTGCATAATTTTGGAAGGGGAACCCTGCATCATGGAAAATAGTTTTTGCCCCAAGTCAAAACTACTGTTCTATAATTCCTTAAGAGAAATACATGGAGATTTTATCAGTCAAAGATGATCTTCGAAGATCATCATAATTTATTACAGTTCTTGTGTTTTCATTCCAATGAGATTTATAATTATAAACTGGTAATTAAAGAGGCTCCAGTCTGTAATTCCATAGGAGTTCCACTGTGATCTGACATTAATTAGCTACCAATTATAAATTATGATATAACTTTTATGAAACCCACTAGTGTCTGGATGCCTTCTTTCATTTACAAGGAAATGTTAGAAGGGGTTTTGCCTTTCTAAGATTGAGCTTTGTCACAGGTTGATCGGTACTGCCATGGGCTGAGAACATATTTCCATGACACAGCAACAACATGGATGGGCAGGTTCAATCTGCCATTCTAATCTTTCTTGGAAGAGGCATTTTTCTCACAGAATTTTAGCCTTCTCGCATGTCAACAGTGTGCATTCTTTGATGCTAAGGTTTTATTTGACTTGTGTAAATCAGAGTGAGATGGTGCATTGCTTGGTGGCTGATGAAAGCTCTCTCTACCTTGAAAGTGTATTTTAAATAATTGCAGCAAGAAAAAGAGAAAAATAGTCACAGACTCCAGTGAGAATGTCTGTGGGATAAAGAATATGTGAGAGCAGGCTAAGGGGATAAATATTAATAATTCTGGCATTATTTCACCATCTAGCACTAAAGAGCTGATATCTAATAAAATTTTTATGTCCCCAAAATCTGATGGGTAAAATTTTACCTAGAGATGTATTGGTAATATAAAACTGATGCATATGGATAATCAAGATTTAACACTCTTTTTTCTTTTTTTTTTTTTTTCTCCTGCTTTTCTTTTAATTTTTGCGGGCTTTGTCTGTTTGTTTGGGGTTTTTTTAGTGTTTCAGGTTTTTTTAGTTTTTCAGTGTTTTCACTTTTCAGATCAGTTATCACCATTAAGCGTGTCAGAAAGAAGTGGGAAATGGGAAAATACCCAAATCCATTACTTGCAAAAACATGTAAGGAAGAAGAGACCTAAAAGGAGGCAACAGATTCTTTTTGCATGGATGAAATCATGAGGTAAGTTTTCAAAATCTTGCCTTGCAGATTAATTTCCACCAACTCCACTAAACCTAATGAAAATCACTTGTGTTTCTAAATATTTCTTAGTGCACATCTCTCTTACCTCTTTGCAGCTTCTCCCTATCACCTCCTGCAACTCTTTTGATCAAACCTCCAAGATTGTTCCCAAGAAATGAGGCATCTGCTCTGATTGGAGTTTGTACAGGTAACAGAGTAAAAGGAATTATGATTTTTAAGCCACGTCCACATCCATCTTCCATCATAAAACACCTCTGATCTGAGCACAAAGCTGTTCAGGAAAGTAAAAGTGTGGCTTATTTAGCAGCCAAATTTTGTTGACTTTGGAGTCCCCACTGTTCCTCAGGATCATTGTGGTTGCATGGAAGTACATAATTTATCTTTCCATTTTTTGTCATTTTACAACAGTGAAATTTGTGGGAGCAATCCTTTTATTTAAACTCAGACAAATCCAACAGTCTTGACCAAGAGATAGTCCTGACTGTTGTGTTCTTTCTCATTAAAGGGACTGTACCTATTCTTCTATAAAATAGATGAGATTTCAGCTTGGAAATTCCCATAAAAATCTCATTCTGTTATGTTGCATCTAACTTGTTATCAGGATATCTCTGAACATATTTGCCATTAAGCCAGAGATGTGCCCCTGACAGCAAGGAGCAGAGTGCAGCTTAAACATAGGGAAATGTTATAAACTGGCTCGATCAGATCAGCATCAGCAGCAACTCAGTCTACTCCTGATGGACGCAGAGACTATACATGACTAAACTTGATGCTGTAACTTGCAACTACCCCTATAAGGGATTAAGTTTTTAAGGTCTGGCTGCATGCATTTCAGATATTATTTCAGATATATTCTGGTTCTGTGCCTAAGTAAGATTTAGAGGAAATTGGAGAGCAGCTGGACACCAAAGCTTTAGGAGGTTCAGCGTCAAAGCAGGGCTCATAGTAACCAACATTCTGCCAGCAAATCCTAATACTCTATATTTAACCTACTATTAAAATTATGTTTTGTTATTTTTGCTTACCTTAATGTCAGACTTTGGGGTTTTTATGTTTGCAGAACAAGGCAAGTTCTTAAAGCTATAGAATTTGTCTCATTGCTTTTTTTTGGTTCAATGTTGATTTGATGGCATCTAAAAGGGCAAATGAGAAAGGCAGGTATTATGTTTCAAGGAGAGAGTTATAAAAGTCTGAACTGCATCTGAAGTATATTCTACTCCTAATAATGAGAACTGGATGAACAGCATTTAAAAAAATATGAACCTGCCCCAACTACATTGGTTCAGATGTAATTGATCTAATGCAGTTCTCCAAAGAATAATTGATATTATATAATCATAACTGGCAGTTTATGTCATGAAAGTGACACTTGACACTTTCCTGCTAACCAGTTTAGCATCATCAATTAAAACATCACTTGTGTAATGACATTTTAGTAACAAGTTTAATATCATCAATTATGACATCACCTTCTTTTATGGCATCAGGGTTGAATAAAAGGTTTTCTTTAGAAAAGTGAAAAACTAAAAAAAAATTGAGGAAGCCTTAAATTGCCTCTCATTTTGTCTTTATAAAAAGTACGTAAGTCATATTCTTCTGGCCACTGTCTTCATTAGGGACGATCTGAAAGCTAAAAAGCTACAAACAATGATGGAATAAAAATTGAGATGAACTTGCTTCAGATAAACACAGAAAACCTCTCAGTAGATAGTAGTGTCCTTTGCATCATACCAATGAAAATCTTTGAGAAATGGAGAAGAAAACATGGGCATGCTCATGGAACCTGATGAACTCAATTATAGTGCAGTAATATTTCCTGAGATGGGTGTGAAAGTTCAAGATTGCATCATTATCCAATAGTCAATGTTCTTTTTCTTCATGGCCAGTAGTAATCCTTTTTATATTATTCTTCTCAGAATGGTCCAATTTTGGTGCTGGAGTCTGGTATTGATACTCTTGTGGACACTAGATTTTATGACTCTTAGTGATCTGAGTCCTGAGTTGGCAAATGGCTCAATTTATTCATGTCTATTTCGGCTTATGTAACCAGACAGGAGCCAGACATGAATTGAGTTCAGAGGATTCCCAATTAAACAAATGTCTCCATGAATGTGTGTCTTTGTAAGATTAACTGCAAGGAGTCAGATATTGTCAGTACATCATGTTTTCAGAGCTGGCTTTCTAAAGGCGCATGGCATCAGCTTCACTTTCCAAGGTGAATAAGTGTTATCAGTGACCGCTGCATAAGCAGAACAAGCCCTTACCAAGCATTTTCAAAATCTTTCCAGATTTTTTTTTCTTGAACCTGAATCTTTATCTTATTAAGTTGTGCTGAGCTCCACTGGGACTCTGTCCTGAGATAATACTTCTCTTCTAATGCTTGTATAGAAATTTAGCCTTGTACATGCATACGGTCCCTGTGAATTCATATGCTTCTCCCATGGCTTGCTTTTATACCAGGTTCTTGGTCTGGATTTCAAGGGTTTGAAAAGTGGGCAAAGAGTCCTAGATAAGAAGTCAAATTCACTTTGTGAAACACTGGACAATTGTTGTATATTTTCTGGGGCAGAAACATTTCCCTGGACAATCCAGAAAGATTTCCCTTGCTAATTGCCAGACTGTAAATCCGTGATATGACAAATGGGTGCCACATGGCATCTGGGCAACTGCTCTATACTCTGGATCAAGTGTCCAGTGCCCAGAAGATGCCCTAATTCCAGCAAGAAGGTGATAATTTAGTAAGTATGAAAACACTTAAATTGCATGCAAAGTTTTAAGCGAATCTATGTAAATTGACAGTGCATATCTTAGTGGTCTCTTGAGGATGCCATGATTTACCTCCCCTCTTTTCTTAACATTTTTTCAAAAGTTTTTTTCCCCCATGAATATTTATGTCGATGCCTCATTTGCTGACTGAATTTCCACTCTACTGGAATTATGCTTCCCCATAGTACATGCAGGAAAGGTGAGCGGTTAGAGGTGAGAAAAAGAGGCTCCATGACCTTTAGGAAATAGCAAATGGCACTAGATAAAACCTGTTCTGTGAGGGGCTACTTATGGATTGGTTGGAGATAATTACCAAAAAATTATTATCTCACTGCAACAATTAACTAGTGGTAGATCAGAGCCCAAATCTCCAGAAACTCTGAACTTTCACAAATTGGCTTTGCCCATTGCCACTCTAAAGCAATAAGTAATTCTTAAAATAGGCATGAGTGATAGATACCACATAATTTGAATTATGAGTATGGACTTATTTACAGCTGGCATTCTTTTAAAGTGAGTTGTAAATGTTAAGGTGCTAGATTCAATGCTTATAAATGTGTTTCCTTGGTGATAAAGCTTTCACTAAGCATGTTATCTATCTGTGCTCTCTTATGTGCAGACAAGAAATTATTCACTCTGTATGTTATAGGTCTTGTGCTTTAAAATTGAATCCTCTGTTGACTAATGGCTGAGAAACATAGAAATCAAATCCACAGCTGTTTTTTCTTAAAAGTAAAGTTTTGGCAAAAGCAGCAAGGGCTTTAATGCATTAGAAAAGTGTGCATTTTTAAAAGTTGTTCCACTTCCTATTTTCTCTCAACAGTACTCCCTGAAGTTAAGAGTTTTCTTGTGTTTCATCTTGCAGTTTCAGCATAACAGGGTTTTGATTTTGCATGCCCCTCTACTGCCAACTAAATGCAAAGAAGATGTTAGTTTGTGGGGGTACTCATAGTAAAGAAGTAAACACAGAGAATGAAATCCTTCTGGGACAAAAAAAAGGAATTTATCTGATGACTGTAACAGTGGTGGTTGGAAATCTCTTCTGTAGAGACATAGAAACTACTTGGAAAAGGTGAGGTGAGACAAAGACTGAGCAAAAACCTCCATGCACTGGCAAATAATGTCACTCACATTAGCATAAGAAATGCTGGCCCAGTTGATATCAGTGGGAGTTTTACCATTTTTTCTGCTTAACCTTCCTTTGTAAGTAAAGTAGGGTCTAGTTGGGCCACTGGATATATGTGAGTAGCTACCTGGTCATCCCTGTTTTACTCTGGTCTCCTATGAAAGGAGATTAGAGGGGATATAACACAGAAGAACAGATAGATGCAGAAGATGCAAAGACAGAGGCCTGCTGCCAGTGAGACACTGCTGGTCCCAAAACACCCTCATCCTGGCACACACGACACATCAGGGTTCGAGAGCTATAGATGGCATGGAGCTATGTGCATTAATTGCATCATAAAGTGGTGGGCCCCCAAAGGAGACCTGGTCTCAGCTATGCTGCAACTGGAGCAAACAACTAATGAGAGAGCTTACAAACCCATGAGGCAGGACAGGGGCAGAGTATTAATCACTGCGTTTGAGACTTGAGTTTAAATATGCCCATTGTTTACATAAATTGTCTATGGATTGAAGAGGAATGGATCTGACTTTTTCTTAGCCCTATTGCCAGTTTCAGGGATTGGCTTTTCTTTTGTTCTTGTTTACAGCAGCACAAGCTCTGAAATCCCCCTTATTACACAGAAATCATCAAAGACCTTTAATTTTACTTTTTATCTCTAATTTCAGCTTTCATTTCTATGGTTTAACATTTTGACAGCTGCAGTGTTGTAAAGTAAACTGTGAAATATTCCCAGTGATCTTATCTAATTATTTTTAAGTAACCTGCTGATGACCTTGCATATGCAAAACTGGTCCATACATTTTTTAAGAATGTTGTTTCGGGGGCTTCAGATAGAGTAAAGTTAATACAAGAACCCATTCAAATGGCATTGAGTTTCTGAAACACAGTGAAGAGAGAAACCTTCTGGCCCTGCAGCTTTGAAAACCTCTTGTCGGCCACTTAGGAAAACTGAGCCAGATTCAGCTCTCCTTTGCTACTTGCTTATCTAGCCATATCCCAGCTGTAGCAGCTTTGTGGGAAAAGGGGTTCCCTGGTGTGTGGTGATGACCCCACACAGGTCTGAGCTCTGTTATTCCAACACTTATGTCACTTATGAGAGCTGCCAAGGGCTGGCATTGTTTTTGGAGGAACCATAGAGCTAGAGCATAGGGCCACCACACCACAGGCCAGCCCTGCAGAAACCCACATGGAGAATCCCAAGGTTACTGGCTGTAAGGATGTCTTGATGTGCTCTCCATCTCATGGGCAGGAATTATGTGGGTTCTAAGATATCTATTCATTTCTGGCTGGGCATGAGTGTAAATGTAAATATAAAGATTTTGAATGTCAGCCTCCAAGAGGACTAACACCCTGCAGGTAGCTCTGATTAGAGCCCTGAAGAGAGGAGAAAGTTGCAGTGCCTCCTAGAGCCCATATTGCTGCTTTTGGATTTGCTGCTATTGTTGTCTTAATTTTGGAACAGCTTTTGCTGGAGCTATTGCCTAAATCCTGGATTTTGACATTGTTTTATCTTCACTTATTCTGTTTTGTCTCAGTTTATCTTTGGAAATGTCCAGAAGGGAAAGGGGCACTACTTTGTCAATAGTGCAGGGGACAGAGAGTTTGTCTCCTTCACTTTGGTTGGCCTTGAAATTCCCCTTAATTAGGATTGTCATTAGGTTCTCACTCACATCACCCACTCTGTCTATTCCACTTAAATATACTACCTCCAAATATAATAAATCTGGAAAAACTGTGCCTATTATTTTTCTTTCTAAATCCTGTCCAAAGAAAATGAACCAGCAGTATATCTCCACTATAGGAACTGCTGGTTTTGCCACTTAATTTTCTCCCCCTTCTTCCTATTTCCCTTTGTTCTTCCCTGTATCTCCAGGATACACAAACTCCTTGTCACTCTCACAGCTGTGCAGCTGCCTGTCAAGGAATACATGGTAAAATTCCTACCATTACCCACTCCTTACACTCAGACAAGCATTAGGCCAAGATCCACAAATGTGATTTACTTGCCTGGATTTTATCCATTCAATGAAAGACTCTCTCATTTAAGAGGAGAAGACACAAAGCACACAAGCTCCCCTCTAGCCTGGAAAATTCCTCTAGAACATCTCCCTTGGAAAAACACCTCCATCAAATCAAACAAATACAAGTCTATTGGGAAGAATTTAGTTTCCCCTAAACTGTGGATTCAGTAGAAAGCAGTTTCCTTTGTGAAAACTATCTGAAAGTGGAGTGACATGAAAATAAGTATTCCTCCTGTTTCATCCCTGTCCTAATCTATATTACTCAATAGCATTACTAATAGAACAGGAGAAAAGGACGTTGTAGGTTCCTTAAAGAATTTGATGAATTCAGGTCCCCGGTCTTTTTATTTAAACATTTAAAGAAGTGCAAGAACTGAAATGTACATTGTTGTCAGTATTTAATGTTGGTTTTGTCAATATTTCTGTATTTATTCTCAATTAGAAAACTGACACATTTTTAGGTGGTATTTTCATTAGTGTTATTTCCTTCCTCTGATCTGAAATATTTTAGAAAAGGTTTACAGATCTGACAAACAAAGCAATAAACTCAGACAAGGTGATTACTTTCCTAGCAGGATCCTTTCCTACTCATGGGTGACATTTTTAATTTCTCTCACAATGGAGTTTTTTAGTAAGCCCCTTTGAGTTCTTCCTCAGCCAGAGCCAAATCTCCAAAGCAAAGTCCTCCTTACTATGTGATATTTCATTCCTGGCATATCACTTTCTCAGAGCCCGATTATGAGCCAGGGATTATGAACTAGTTATATTTAAGACTCTAATTTGTTTGGGGTTGCTTTTTGGTTTTTGTTTTTGGGGTTTTTTTTTTAATTCCTCTTTGTTTTTCTTCATCTTTTGGTCTTCCTAGAAAGATCTTTCAAGAGCACCTGAAATTCTACCAGACAGCAAAAGAGGAACAAAGGCAGGTGTTCAGGTGTTGTGAATACCCAGCAATTCTGCTAACCTGTGGCTTTACAGGGAGCACCAGTGAACACCAGTTTTGATTTTAAAATAAAATATGCTGCTGCTTTGACATTGCTGGAGGGGGGGAAACAAGTGAACATTATGTCATTTTTTATATATATCCATTGTACTTGCCTGGATTCTCCTTAGCTGATATATCAAGCCTTCATTAACTACAAGATAGATAGGCTAATAGATACATCAGTTAAACCAAGTTGAGCTGAAGTGTCTTAGATAATAAAGCTTTGTGTAAATTCTAATTCAAGCAATTTCATCAAAAAGCATAACAAGTAGCTAATCTGGGATAAAAATGTTTTTTATTTCAGTACCCCGTTCTTCATAATATCCTTCACAGATGCTATAACGTTATTTTACTCTTTAGAAAAATATCTAACAACATGATTGTCTCACACCAGGCAGAATCCCAGTGGAAATTAAAATTGCATGCATTTTCTCATCACTCTTTATTTAACAACTGGGAGAGTTTTAATATTTGAAACTCAGCAAGAAAATTGTCTTGAAACACAGAGATTCCTTTGGGGTAATTTCACTTTTGTTTTGTGTGAACTTTAGCTGAGCAATTTTTTACAGTAATGCAGATCTGGATGAATGGTGGATTGAATGGTAGTTAGTGGGAGTTTCTATATGTGCTTCTCACATAATAGAGAAGAAAAATATCACAAGGAACATTCAAATAAAGTAATTTTAATCAGCTGGCCTTATTTCTAAATATGCTCTGTTTTGTATTTTTAGTTATTTCTTTTAAACCCATATCACTGGGTTTAAAGGTCAACCTGAAAGCAACTCTCTCCCTGCATGAAAGGCAGCACAGTTGTCACACTTCTCAATTTTCACCTTTTTTTCTCTTTTTTTTTCTTTCTGTAATGGAGAGGACATCTGGCACGCCCAAGACACATCTAACATTGTTGGGATGTGGTAATGTAGTTTGCTTGACTCAGAACAACAGTATCCAAAAGGATGGCTCATCTACAAAATGTCTCACTTCAACAACCAAAGGACAAATGCTTGCAATGCAAAATAACGTTGCAATAGTCATAGAAACGTGACAGTGGATTTAGTAGGGTTGATTCTATCAGCTGATTTCCATTAGAGCCTTTTAATTTTAGCTTGTAATTGTCCCTTGGGAGATAGGTTTGCTGGCAAGACCCCATTGGCTATCACACAGTGGCTTTCAATATTCATTATTGCTCATATCTCTTCTGCAGGTTGAAGATTCTGAGGTCAGTAAGCACCTTGCAAAAATACTCAAATCACACTCAGAGAATGTGACTGCTGCACTGCCTTGCATTGGGTATCATTGCTTGTGTTCAACAGAGCAATATTGACACTCCCATCACTTTGCTTGCACTGTTGATGTTTCCATCTTTAGCATTTCTGAGACAGAGTGAGACCTGCCAGTCCCTATTAGGAATTTGGGGCCCTTTCCTCAAGTGCTTCTAGCAGAGTCAAAACAGCAATGTCCAAGGCCTCTCTTTATGCAGAACTTTACACTGGAGTTGAAATTATTGCCACTATGTTCAAACACAACTTGCTTGTCAGTTTGGATGATTTCACACCAAAATATATTATAAGATGTTTCTTTATTTTTATTTCATTCTCACTGTAATATTTTAATCCACAGCATCCAAAAAAACCTCACTTCCTCTCAAACCACAACACCTGTGTCTCTTAATCACATCTTTTTCTTCCATTAAAACTCTCACAGGAATTGTGTTTTCTAGTTCTTCAACTAAAACAATAATATCTTGGGCCTCTGAGTTGTTTCAGGTGTCAGATCCACCTCTCCGCTGCAGCTTTAGCAAGACCAAGCAGAAACAAAAATTACTCCTGTGCAGATATACAAGTCAGTATTTGTCAGACCAGAACATTTATCATCAGATTCCATTTCAGTGGCACAGTGAGAACCTCTGCGTAAGTGTTTTCCAAAGTCAAGTTTTTCACTTTGGATCAGTATCAGAAGTAAAAAATCAGAAGCTCATTCAACTGTTTGTTTCACTTTTTTCTCTGCACCTAAACTGAATACTAAGATTTCAGTAGCCTGGTAGTGGATGGAAAGACCACGTTTCTGAAAAAAGAATGCTGCTAGACTCAAGGTAATTTCTGGCCACCCTTGTGATGTTTGTGCCAGGAACAGGGGCACTGATGTTGTTGTCAGTTACTTGTGTGCAACCCAAGAGCACCTGGAGGGCTGCTATAAACCTGTTATTGCCAAATCTCATAGTGTTCAACCCACACAGTCAGACGTGCACAGTCTGTCTTTGGATCAGTTACTTCTACCTTCTGCTGAGCCAGGGGCTGATTTTACATTCTAAGCCTTTGAAATTGAGTTTAAATTAGTTGAGGCCATCATTGTCTTTGTTCTGTTTGTGCAGAGCCCAACACAGCAAACACCATCGCATGATCTGGTTCTAATGTACTATGGTGTTGTGGAAGGCTAGATATCTGTATCAAAAATGAACTATTTCCTGCTGAAAACCCCTGTCATCACCTTGTCCATGCTCAGGGTTTTGGTTTGTGTCAGTCATAGGTGACTCTTAGGAGTGTCCACAACTCCCACCAGATTGTTCAACAAGGCTGCCATTTATTTCTGTTTGCAGACCACCTTGCTTACCTTTTTAAATGTTGCACCTCTCATTATTGCAATCTTCCAACCCTATCAAAGTCATCATGATTATTTCCTAGTGCCTGTTATGCCTGTATTAGCATGACTGAGACAAGTACATGAAAATATTTCCCTTTTATAATGCAGCCTGAATACCAGTATTAGAGGAACAAGCAGTAATCTTACTGATTGAAGTTGCTTGTGCTGGACAGCATTTTTTTTCTTATTCTCTTTCTATTTTAACAAGGGCTATCAATTTATTTCCTTTTTTCTTGTGAGATTTTGCCTTCTGGGTAAAGAGCATCTTTTATCTCCCCTTCTACCTCTTTTCCCAAACCTTCTTCTGTGCTGGTAAGATTGAGTGTATATGTGATGTCCCTTTCAGAAAAAATATTCATCATATATTACAAGTATTGTCATTATGATGTATTAACATAATGCATCATCAGCAAACTGTCAGGGTGAAGATTTATTACCCTAAAATAAGTTATGATGAGACACTAAGGAATGGGTTGAGAGAATTTGTGTTTATTTTTCTAAATTAAGGATTTTTAAAGTAAGTTTTCAAATCTCTTACTTTCATGAAGTAATAGAGTTAGGAAGGTCACAGAAAAGAGGACTTGAATCAGAAACACCAGGACTCAGCATAAGAATGTACTATTTTTTTCCCCCTGCCGGTAGTTTCTATGAGTTCTGTAAAGTTTCAGTTTCTAGCATACATGAGTATAGGGAGCAGCCTGGTTCAGGTTCTTTAATCAACCTGAACCAGACTTTATTGTTTATACTTTAAAGAAAACTCACCAAAGCACAAAGGCTTGATCTGAAATAGGTAAAATATTGTTAAAATGGTAAAAAAATAATTGCATTTTAGTACAAAAGAGTGTGTTGAATGGACTTACCAAAAACCTGATAGCAATAGCCTGAAACCAGGGAGAGCTTTTCAGCAGGTTTGCACAGACTTCAGCTCAAGCTCCTTCTTTGTATCATGTGGTGAAGCCATGAAACTTGGCACATTTATAGCATTGTAACATAAAGCCATCTGTGTACAAGTACAAACTTTTCCTTATTGCCAAAGTGCTTAATGTAATTACAATCAGGCTTGCTTCTCCTCTGCTCAGTTCATCCATATGCTGAGATGGATGAAAACTTGCACTGCTAAAAAATCCCACAGCATCTGAGTTTGTGTGCTGCTTACAGCAGTGTGCATTGCTAACCTTGTAAATCTTAGGCACTTTTGCATTTTAGGAACACATATAAACTTGCAGGATGTCTTACGGGAAAACTCTGAACAGAAATATGCCCCAAAATTCTGCCTGGATTCTTTTCTTGTTAACAACACAAGACACCTGGCTTAGGAGCTCAGTTGTCCTTGCTTCCCTGTATAGTCCATGAGAAGTCAAGAGGTGACACACAGTTTGGATGCCTGAGATGGGAATTACTTTCAGGAGGCAACTTTTACTCTTTGCTGGATGGAAAATAAATGCAGAGTTCCTGCTCAGCTTGTTCACCACCGAAAGAATGTTGTATTAATCCTGAGTGTTGGCAAGCAGCTGCAAAGTAGTTGCTTCATCTTAAAATTCAGTCTATGTGTGATCAAATATAGTATTATCCCATGGCTTTAATTATATCCTTTTATTTTCTGTGCCATGGTATTTGCATGCAGTTTTTTAAATTTGAATGTAATATTGGTCAGAGCTAGTTAACTACCAAGGTTGGTTATAAGTTAATGAATGCACTGTGCTTGTTGCTGACTGATATAATTACTGATAAATGGTACACTGAACTTGACCCTTCAACCTCCAAATATTTACTTGACTTTATCAGTGGAGATAGTCTATCCAAAAGGAATACTAGTATTAAAAAGAAACATATGCAGTGGATGCATTTGCAGGCACAAGGATTATGTTTTCAGGAAAAAAATTGCTGGAGGCAAAAGGTGGTTATGCCAAAAAAGTCTGTAAATTTCTCATCCTGAAGGAAAATAATGATAAGCCACTTGAGTTTGGCCAGTTTTAGGAAGATAGTTCAGTTTATTACCTAAAATGTAGGTGTGACATAATTGCCAAACTTACACAAGTTACCTCTACTCAAAGTTCTTTATAAATTGAACTGCTATGAATATAGGAAAAAGTCTTCTTCTTCCACAAGTCTCAGAATACCTTAATCATGTATAGTGGCACAGAAACATTGACTCAAGCCAAACTTATTTTGAAATGTTATCAGAAATGGATATGTATTGATGCTTATAAAACAACTGCACTTTGCAGATACCAAATGACCAGTTTCTGCACCTAAAGAAGGCTTTACTGCCTCTCCATTAGGATATGCAAATTTATGCTATGGTTAAAAATGGAGTCCTCTGTATGGACACCATATCTCCATCTCAAATCCAGCAGGGATTTGCTTTTCTAAACTGAGATGTAAGAGAGGCACAAGTTTTTAACTAGTCAAAAATTGTGTATCTTGTACACACTAATCTGCCTGATGGAAGGAGGTGGGCCTGATCCTCTCTAGTGTCAAGAGGATGAGCTTATCAGGATCGTCTTAGGAAACCATATTTGAGGGAAGATTTGTGTTGGTATCTGTAGTCTGCTGGTAATTAGTTAATTTCCTAATTTTCTTAATGTCAAAAGAAAGGACTTCTGACCCATCCTGCAATTTTTAAGAGGCAAGTAAGTCTTTGATTTGAAGATTTCTATGGTATTTCTATTGTCACATGTGCTACAAATTAGAATTTGAAGGGATTTTGGTGCTTAGATGCTGGAGTTAGAAGGGGTATGCCCAAACTCCTGCCCCTCTGTGAGCAGGATTTCACTGATATTTACCGTTAGTAGTGGTTGTTGCTCAGATCACCAGTTAAAACAATCTTAGGTCAGTACATTTTAAAGGAGGTAAAATATCATGGAGAGACCATATGAAATCTATCATGGAAAAACACTGATAACTCCACATCTTATTAGCTTCAATTAAGTATTTCCATAGGGAACCGTGGAACTGTTTAAAGTCATGATGACACACACACACTTTGTTCCGTCCAAAGAAATAATCTGTTTTCCAGATTTCCCAATTGCCAAGCTATTTTATTATTGTTTTTTTTTCTTTTCCTCCTTTTAAGAGAAATAATTTATAAGAATTTATCTTGGGCTTGCTACAGATTTAAAAGGAGAAAAAAGGTTTCTTCTGTCCGACTTTTAAATTATATGCATGACCAAAGATAAATATGTTTTTTATTTATAACTGTGGATAGATGCCAAACAAAGCCTTTCATATGACACACCGCTGCTGTAGTAGAGGAGCACTTAAAACAGTTCCAGTCAAGTTAGGCCCCAAGACTTTTCATGAAACTTCACACAAAATGGTTAAGACCTTTCATTTATTATTTCTTTTCTTTCCTTTTGAACATCTTCAAAGGTTACAAGTGCAACATGCTTAGAGGATGCCAGGCTCCTTCCTGTCACGCTGAGATGGTCTGAAAACCACATTGAAACATGGGGAAACTGCAGCTACCACAGATTGCAGATGAGGGGTTTTTCCTCACAGGCTGTAGATCTCTCCTGCCCTTTGCTGCTTGGTTGGTAGCACTTAGGGGAAGGTTGTGGGTGGAGGCTGGCAAAGCAAAGGATTGGTGTGCTGTTTTGAGACTGGGATGGATGGGCTTTGACAATACCGCTGGATAGGAGTACTTGTGCAGCTAATACAAACAATTTGTAATTGTCAGAGCTGAAAAGTAAAAACATGGTTATAAACCGTGCCTAGGATCAGCTTATGTCAGCTTTAAATGATTTAAAAGTCTAGTGTCTGGAGCTGCATCTTACTTGTCTGTAAAACTCCTTAAAGAAGACTTACAGAATTGTGTAAGCATGTCTCTCCTTTCTTGTGCATTCATTGTGAAAAGTAACCCTTTGTCTAGCTGACAGGAGACAGTTTTTAGGACAGATGTGAAGCAAAGACTTCCAGATAAGTAAAATATATGGAATTTTCCAATTTAAATAGAATGACACAATTGCCTTGTAACTGTAACTCTTAGAATTTACTGTTTGTTCTTGTTTAATTCAGGAACAGGCTCTGAATAGTTAGGTATTGATGCACCTTGGGCACCTGGTGGCTTTTGCCGTGCCAGATTTGGAAGTTGTTTTTGTGTGGATGTGAAGAAAGCTGGTAAGGATACAAACTTCTCTGAGAGAAGGGAAGTAGCAGAAGAAAGCATCCTCTGTTACCTAGAGCCTGCCTTCATTACGCTTGACCCAATCTCATTATCCCCTGCTATCTGCAGCAGACGATGACCTTTGATGACACAGCACAACAGTACTCCAAAGGGATGCCTTCCTTTCCATTTTGGGTCCTGAATGCCAAATGTAGGCACATTGGCATCTTCCCATGCTGTACCCAAACTTCTTTTACCCAAACACAAGTACAAAATTAAAATGCTGCTAAATACTGCTCAGCAACGCTGTTTAGGTATGAGGTTGCATTTCTAACTTTGCCAGAAGAACCTCTGTCTTCCCATCACTTGAGAGTCTGGAGTAGGCTGGAAGCAACTAATTTACCATGTAATAAGATAGGTTCCTGTTGACACAATTCAAGGGCAAAACTATTAAGTCATTAGGGCTAATGTTGTAACATTCTGATACAAAGGCATGGCCAGGGCCTTTCAGATGTACCTCTGACCTTCTGAGGATTAAGTTTCTTCACAGTTTATTTTTGGTATTTGGAATCTGTCTTTTTTTTCCCTTCTGCTTCACATGCATTCGTCTTTGGTCTTGTGCAAGATACAGCTTGGGGAGCAGCTTCTGCAGTCCTGATTTGTCGTAGTTTTATCAAAGAAGATAAGAATTTATCAAAGAGGATAAGAGTTCATCACATTTTCAATCCTGCAATACTAAAATTACATCATGAATTCATTTGCTCAGCCCTGCCCATGTCACAGCTTGGTTCATGGGACTGCTGGTAGGAGGGAGTCAGGGAAGTAGAGTTGGTTCTCAGGATTCTTCCACAAAATAAGAAGGTGAGAATTGCTCAAAACAGTACATTTAGATGTCATTTAAATAAATAGAATACAAACATGTCTTGCTATGGCCTTCTAATATTTTGACAAAGTAACTTTTCTCGAATTTAGTAGTATTGCAGATAACTAGATGATTATTTCAAACCATTGCATTCTCCAGCAGCAGGTCTGCACTTGTTTCACTTTCATTGTGATGGCTGTTGAGTAAGTCCTATGTCTGGAACTTATGACCAAAATGTTTTAGAGCATATAAACAGGACAATAACTTAAACAGGACAATAACTTATATAAAGGCCTGAGTATTGCTGCCAGAGCTGCCCAAAGTAACACATTTTTAAAGACATTATTTAATGAGGAAAGCTCTTTTTGCATGATGCTTTTGTTAGTTGTATGGGAATGTATGCAATGATGTGGACAATTCGACAAAAAATCTGAAAATGTTTTAAATTTAATTTATAATTTGTTTTTAAGTCTATCTTTTTAAGTCTATCTGCATTTATCTTGTCCTTTCGGATTGCTGGAAAGGCTTCTCTCTCTTGGGGAAGAATTAGCAGACCATTCTCTAGAAGGAACATTTGAGAAGCATGGCATCCAATGAGTTTGTGGCAAGAAGCTGTGGAATATTATATCCAAGATTTTCTGACATATTTTATTTTTGCATTCAGTCTTTAAATATGATAATGCTGAGGAGATGTATTTCATGAAATTATCTTTGATTTATTTTAGTTTTGCTTTCAATGACTAAATACAACAGTGATAGGGAAAAGGAAGTTGGACTAAAACAAAAATCTACTCTTAAAACTGTATGTGCTAGCATGGGTCTGGAATGGATGCTCATGGCTGAATTAATAAACTCTGACTGTGGAGGTTTCAAACATGAATTCTGACAGACCCTTCACTATGACAATACTAGTGGGAGTCACAATAATATCATCTGCTGCTGAACATTGCTAGTATGTGAGTACTGTTGTGCCAAAGGTTAATATGCCAGTTTTATTTCCTTCTCTCTACAGCTATAATTTAAATGAGTTGCACACATAAGTGATGTTATATGCATAGGGTTTTGCATTAAGTTTGCTATGTCAGATTTGTTTATAAAAATCATATTTTGAACCACTTGCCCAGGGGCTCCGCTCTGGGAAGCTGCAAGATGATTTCTTTTAAAGAGGCAGTTTTCATTTTCCGTGGATTTTCAATAGGGGTTTGGGAGCTCTGAACAGGGAGCTCAGTTTTAAATTCAGCACTTGCCCAGGTTTACAATTAGGTTTAATTACTTAGCAACAGGGAGTCTAATCTAGTTTTACATGTATGCCACATGACCCTTTCCATACCTCACTGGGATTGGAAGGGCTGCCTGCCTCTCTTGGGGAAAATTGCTTCCAACATTTTGGAGACCATTTACAATGTTTTTATTCCTATACTGCAAAGTTAACATTACCCATAAACCTAATAGTCACACAGTAGTTAATAAGGGGCAGAAAGTTTTATAGTCTTTTCCGCAGTTGTTAAAATCCTGCTACTGTAGTTTAGTCCTAGCCACATAAACCCCATCAGTTGTGAAAAATAGGATTCTCTATGATGGTTTATTCTTGGAAACCAATGGAAGAGAGGACCTTTCCTGAGAATCTAGCTGAACATAATGAACTTGGGGATTATTTAAATTGCTTGGCTTGTAATATAAACACTCGAGGGCTTGCCAGCAGTGTACCTGCAGGATGTGTGACTTTTCTAAAAAAAATCATTTGGGAAATTTTTTTTCAGAATCCATTGCAATTAGTGGCACTATGGCAAAGGATGATTTATTAAACTGCCTTTCTGTGAGAGGAAATAGAATCCATTAATGATGTTGCACACATATTTTTAGGCAGGTTCAGCAAAAATAATTTTCTAGCTGTCTTTCTATGTTATGTAAACTAAGAACATTCCCAGGGTACCAGCTGGATTGTCCTTTGGGCCTTGTAGACCTTCAGAATGGTTTTGACCTTCTCCTGCTAGAAGAGATGCTGATATTCACAATGGCACCAGCAGAAATGAGGTACTTCTCAAAGTTAGTCAGATTTCTAGACTGAACTTGAACTGAAATGGGCTCAAATGTAATTAGGGATCGGCTACCCGTACCTCTTGGTACACACTTATTCTTGTTTCTTTGCCACATTGACAGGGAGCAGGAAAGTCTACAGCTTGACAGAGTGGTCACTGGAAGGAGTGGCAGACAGGAACAGCTCTGAGAAGGAACAGGTCACAAATTTCTCTAAAAGAGAACTTCTTTTGCTGCTGTTAATAACTAAGCAGTTACATGAAAAAAATTCCAGCCATTAATAATCCAGAATATTTTCTCTGAAGGCACTTGTTCCTCTAGGATATGGGAAAAGGGTGTAGAGATTAGTACATAATAGTGACGAGTGGGGGCAGAGAGGAGTAAACAAAAGCTTATTTGTTTCAAAACTGAAATAGTATGGACGCTGTGAACTTTTAAGAACAACGATACTGCACGCTGTCTAAAAGAGCAGAGTTCTAATTACTTGGCTGCTGTAATTGTACTTCAGTGCTTAAAATATGCTTTCCTTTAGACTTCGTCTTCCACCTGTGTTGCCTGGCATTGAAGATTGCTTTTTTATTACATTTCTAAAATGCATTTTTCCACAGATTATTACTTACATCCTAGCACTGTTCTCCCATGCTACGTCTGAGAAGAGGGTGGCAGTTATCTTGGATAAACGTGGCACTACCAGCACTCGGGGTTTGCATCCTCTGAAAAGTGTGTGCAGTCAGTTGAGTAGAATTCTGTGCATTTGGTGTTGAATTTAGTGGGACTTATAAATGCAGAGAACAGATCTTTTAACAGTGATAGAACTGAAGATTATGTTGTGTTAGTGGTGGGCAGACACTTTAAGGGGAATAGTCTATGAGCAAAGCTACAGCTCCATACTTATTTCCCTGTGCACTGTGCAAAAATATTACCAAAATATCATGCTATAATCGAGGTCTAAAAAGGAAATGGAGCTATTCGCTCAGTAATTTCTGACCTGTTGCATGACTACACTACTGGATTAATTTTGAAGTACATATATGGAAATACCTATGTAATTCTCTGTCTAAAAATACAGCACTGCCATTTCTGGGTTGGTTTTTAAAGAGTGGTTGCATAAAACTTTGTCAAGATGCTTAATACACTGTGCCATGCTCTTCTTGGGCTGGATTGTTACTGGGAAAATAAACTTAGCATTGCAGTGGTTGCAGTGTCTTCAAGGTCTGGCCAGCTCAGTGCTCTGGATGTGATTCTACACATCTGAAATTCCCATAGGTTGCAGGCTGGCTGTGAATGGACTGGGAATGGGTAGGAAATGCCTAACCCTTCCTGCACAGGCTGGCTTCCTTTCTCCTTGGGGATCTGCACCTGTGGTCTGGTGCCAAATGCTTTCTGCTTAACCATAGGGGTAAGCCAGAACATCGTCCTTCGTGCCTTGAAGGAGCTATGGGGAGACATAGCTGAGATGCTCCTGGACACCCTAGAACTATGCAGAGCCTTCAGCATGGGTCTGCCCCAAAGGTACAGTCTGCTTCTGTCTGACAGGATGCTCCTATCAAGAAACATTGCTTTGGAAAGCAGACTTGTCTTTGTGCAGTAAGTTTGCTCTCCTTGATCCCAAAACCACTGAAATCAACAGTGTTTTGAAGTCAATATCCACTGATTTCCATAGTCTAGAGATTAGATTTCTCTGTCTTTTCAACTCTGAATCTCAACAAGTCCTTACTACCTCACTGTGGGTATTTTTTCCCCGCTATGGGATAAAAAGATGCTATTTAACATGACAATATCTAAATAACTGGGAACTGTGCATGGAAACTGCATCTCTATTGTCAGCCCCATTTCACAGGCAAGGGAGCTGTATCTGAAATCATACCTCCAAATTGCAGCAAACCTAAGAACAGATCCAGCTTTCATTCTGTAGACATCCTAGTGTAAGGAAAATTTTCAGTTTCATCTTAATTTCCAAATGTTTCCAAACATTTTTCCTTATGTACAGTTCTCTTCCAAATACAGCTGTCAACTGTTGCATTGCTGGGATTTTTTTTTTCATTTTCTTTTCTTTGTTAGTTGAAGTTATTAATAATTTTTGAGTTAATCGATTATGGGTAAAAATATACTAATAGGTAATTGAGCCTTTTTATTCTTCTTCTGATTGAGATAGAATAGTAAAGGGAAAATGCACTGGTATTTTCAATTTAAAATGGAGATTTTTTTTTTTTTCCAGAGCTGTACTGACTTATAATCTTCAACCCTCATAACTCTGACTAAGAATTAGGCTCCTTAAAAGACAGACTGGGACCCTTTTCAGATTTTTCCATTACCTACGAAGTACCCTTAGTTCAGCAACCAGCCAGGGAAGGCAGTGGGAGAACAATATTGTAAGTGACATTTTAGAATTGTAGTTTTTCAGTATTTATCAACCACTGCATTTTAAGCTTGAAGGTACCAATGTTTTTGTGTCACGTAATAAATTACTGAATGTTTACATGCAATTAGGTGGGTGCCTACGGAGGAGAAAACACTGGGAAACAGGATTTTCCAGAGGCAGTAGCTAGTTCAGAGGCCCAGAGTCACTGCAGTAGCAGTTGTCAGGGAGGACTGAGTGGCAGTTCTAATTACCAGTGTCTACACAGGTTTCTCATAGGAAGATACAAGCTGTCACGATCCCTTGCCAATCACATGAGAACTGACCTAGGGAGAACATCAGCTGAAGGCGAGCGTACGTATCCAATAAATCCTGTCCCTATTGCATTAGCTTATTTTTAGGGTTCTCCTGAAAAGACATTCAGCCTGTATCATAAAACCTTCAACTGAGCAGAAAATACACAGAATGATGATGACTTTAAATTTGGGTTCCTGCCCTCTGGGGCATGAATTCACAGTGCTTCAGATATGATTTGATAATGTACCGAATACTGAAAGAATGGAGAATCTGTAGATGAGTTCATAAAGACAAAGCATTTCTGCAATGTCAGTACTCTCCTAATCAAAGGACAAAAAATGAAGTTTTATCCTAATTTTACTGCAAATGTTATACTTAATTTTCATGCTCTCTATTTAAGATGTTTCTCAGAATCAGAACATTAAAAGTTAGCATGTAAATTTATGCTTGCAACTGATATACCTTTTTCTGATTTTTTCACCTTCCATTGAATGTATTAGAGTTTTGTTCTTGAACACAGTTTAGACAATACATGTGTCACAAGCAATGATGAATGAAAGAAAGAAAGCATCCAGAAAAGGAAGTTAACCAGACAGGTAAGCCCTCATCAGCACCACATTCTCTTCCATAGCTGCAATAATAATAATTGAGTCAGACACATGGATTTTAAGTGCCTCTTAAAGAGGAAAGTTAGGGAGAGACACTGTGGAAAGAAAATTATAGACTGAAATGTGGCATCTCCGTTTTGCAGCTGCCAACCTTCCTCTGTCAGAAGCCACAGCTATTGCCTTTTCTTCTAAACTTAGCAGGGGATGGGTGAAACTAAAGGAAAGCAGGGCAGGCACTTCAGCTGATAAGGAGGTGTGGGTCCAGGTCCCTCTGTGTAATCAAAGGAAGCCTTTAATAAGCTTGAACTCTTGAGAGAGAGTGGGTTATTTTTGTGTGGACAGAAGCTCACTTGGGAGAGGTGTGTGCCTGCCCCGTGGGTGGATGCACTCTTGGGATGCTTCTCATGCCCCTTTGTGCACCAGTTAGGTTTTCTCCAGTTCTGCTGTTTTACCACTTGTTTTGTCCATCTTGGGCAGCAAACTTGCTCAGTTGTCATCTTTCCCAGTGAGTGAAAGAGGACATTTGCCCGAAAAAGGAGGAAAACCAGTTTCCACTTCTGCTGCTGATTGAATATGGTCTTTTAGCATTTGGTCCCCAACCCCAAAGTCAGACCTCTGGATTCTAAATCTGGAGTGATGAGAAGTACAGGCTTGTTGTATCAGAACTTGATGTCACTCGTACCAGTTTTCAGTCAGGGTCTTGCTGTACTCCCACTGAATTTGTGTGGTTGTTTAGGTAGTTTTTGAGGTTTTTTTAAGTGTCAGCTTTAGACAGGATGAGACTAAGCATGAATATTAACTTTTTTTTTCTTTCCTTTGGGTTGTAGAAGAAAATGTGGAGACATGATGTGACATTAAAAACAAATGCAAAGCCTGAAACAAATAATCCACCATTTGTGATTTACTTTTTTGGCATTTTTTTAAAATGCAGTTTTATGCTTAAAAGCCAGTTCTCTGTTCTTTGATCTGCTGCCTTGGGATTTTTGAGTGCTTTGTCTTTCCATGTGAAAGTCACCTGTCAGTGATGATTTGGGGAGGTGAACAAAATGCAGATGTAGATAATGTAAGACATGTTCCTGCCCCTGTTCACAGCAGTCTGAAGTAATCTGGGCCTTGGTCATGAAGAGTGTTTATGGTGCAAGGGTCTGTTGCTGTAACATGGGAGGACTCCTTGAGGTCACAAAATCTGGTGTGGTTTTGCCCTATAAGAACAGGCCTGGGACAGAGTTACCTGCTGAATGTCTTTCACCTCAAAGGGATGCAGTTGGCTCCAACACAGAAGTTGGGCATGATTTAAAGTGAGGTGTGGATAATCAGGAGAGAAACAGGAGCACAACTGCCTGGCAATAGAGATATAGCCCTGTACTTATGGGCGAGATTCACCAGGGGATAAAACACTGTGCACCAAGCACGATAAAGCTTTCTGGTAGTGAGCTATGAGCCACTGACTGCAGAGAGGAGAAGATCCTATGGAAACAGGAAATGTGGATGTTGTGTCATATATAGAAAATTTGGCCTGGCCTGCATGCCAGATGATATCCTTCCATCTGGTGAGGCTGAAGATGCTGAGAACAAGGAGAGGAGGAAGGGGACCATGCCCTATTTAGATCTAGGTACAATGTGTAGTGGAAGGAAATAAAATATTTCTTGGAAAATGATTGATGAAGGGTAGAGCTCATAACCCCTGCAGTAATTTTGTCACTTTTATCTTCAGGGTGGAGATCACTACATGCCAGGCTGCATTCCTTCATAGCATCTGAATCATTCTTATTGTCTCCACAAGCTGAAAATGAGAAACAGACTGGCAGGAAAGTTAAAATTTTCAAGGTGGAAAGAGCAAGGAATAGCCTGATTTGGTTTTGTTTTAGTTCTTTTTTTTTCTAAGATTAAAAGTTCCTGCTGCATTTTTGCAGATAATATTACACTAGATTTTATGATTCCTTTTTTTAAACAAAAGTACAGTTTCCTAGATTTTGAAGATAAGCTGGAGCACCTGAATAAAAAGGCTTTCTTCAGACCTGTCTTTATCCAGCCTGGCTTTCCGTGAGCTGCACAAAGGAGAAATATTTCCAAGCCACCAGTGGTTGCCATATCCTGTATGCAAAAAGATTCCATAAATGTCTGAAAACAGATGGAATGCAACTTTTGAGGAATAAATGGATTTTTAATTTTCTGAACATTTTGGATTCCATCTGGTTGAAGTAACTAAGTGACCTACTTGAATACTTTTACCTTTCTTGTATAATAGAAATACAGCTTGCATTGCTATTGACTGACACATTCCTCATTAGTTCATGGGATTTACTTGCTCATACATTTGCTTATTTTTAATTCTTTTGCCTGTATGTCAGGGGATGAACCTCTTCCCACATGTCAAATCTAAATATTGGCCATTTCTCAGGTCATTATTTATCATTGCAGCCAGTAAGGAGAAGCTCTAAACCACCTGCCTAAGCCCATCTGACAGTAGTGGGAGTCTGAAGAGCTAACATACCTTGGATTTGTCTCCTTTTCCTTTTTTTTAAGCATTGGCTGATGACAAAAAGAAAAATAAAATGCTCTTAGTTTTCTGTCTTGCTTAAAGCATAAGAATGAGTAGAGGCTTTGTGTACAGGCACTAATTAAGTGGATTATTTCTGTTTATTGTTTTTTGTTACTGCCATTTAGAATGTTGTTAAATGAATTAGAGTAAATACATGTGTGTTTTTAAACAGGAAATGAGCACTTCTCTATGAATAGGAAATACAGGCAACTTGAACTCACAAGAAAGAAGTAATAAAATATACTACTTTATATAAAAAATTGATGACCTAGGTTTATAGAAAAGACTAGTTTTGTGCCTTTCACCTCAATGAAAGGTAGAAACGAAATCTATTCACCTTCCTTGAGAGAGAGGATGGGTCTTTTAAATCACTAATTTTAAGCCTGTTCCTAAAGTTGCACCATGTATGAAGTTGATTATTTATAATTGTCATATTGCCATTCATAAAATTCTACTGAGAATAAGTATTTCCATGCAGATAAGTTCATAACTAATAGGATATTGACAATGTGTTTGGTATTATTTTTCATACTTTTTGGCACTTGGGAATATTTCTCAGGGTTCTTGCTATGAATATGGGTAAAACATTCCAAAGAATGGGGAAAAACAGCACTTTTCTTTTTTTACTTTTTTTTTTTTTTTAGAAGAGTTGTTAGTGAGACTCTTTTCCACTTCTGGAACCAAGTATATTTGTGTTTCATTAACAGCTGTTACATTTTAGGATCACAAGTTTCAGTCTAGCACAAAGGCTGAAATCATTGAAAGTTTTCCCTTTTGCCTGACACATTAATTCTGTGTAAAAAGTGTGTTTGCTCAGTCCTTAATAGGACAAAATATAGCATTTCCACTGCAAACAACTTTTATATAAAACTCTGGTCACCATAACCCCATAATTCAAAGTAGGTTTGTTTCTTCTTCCTGAATTTTTTGGTTATGAACTTTCTGAGGGCTGGCAGGAGCGTGCACGGGTTCAGCCAGCAGAACTCTGGACAGGGTGCAGTCATGTTTTGAGTGTCTTTTGCTAGGGTCCAGGAATAAGTTTGCCTTGTATGGCATTGAGAAAACGGAATTCTCTTTTGCATTATGCACTTATGTGATTGCATTACTGTCTCTGAAGCATTTTTGCCCCTGTAAATAATTAAAACTGTTCTTACACAAATTTGGACTTGGGAGACACATGTAAACCTCCTTATAGAGAATGTAAGTGGCTGAAAGAATCACAGCTGCTAGCGCTGATAATTTGCTGTTTTGTGATTTTCTAAGAGTTTAGAGTTTTCTAAAGAGAAGTCTGTATCCTGCTAATACTCATCACATGCTAGTACTCATCACATGCTCCCTCATTTGTATAATTGAGAAAATTACTAATATAATGAAAACAGCTCCATCTAAATAAGTTCTGTATCCACAGTTAATAAAATAGTATCTACCCTCAGAGACCTGGAATTTCTCTGCAAACACTTTTAGTTAAACAAAGCATTTTGTGTACCTACAGTAAATGTGATATTTATTTTTTCATTATTTATGAAACAACTTTAATGTCACTGCTGATTTTCCTGGTAGGATGTTCAACTCCAGCATACCAGAGCTCATGCTGAGTTGTAGCTGAAGATGTCATTCACAATAAACATGAGCTGCTGTGACAATATGATGGCAGAAGGTGAAGAATCTCCTTTCTTGTGCAAGGGCACGCATGTGTCTCTGTGTGTGAGAGAGAGAAGCAAAGAGATTTGATTGTGTTTACAAGATTCATTCATGGCACAGCAGGTAGTAGTCACATTGTAATATTCACCTTAACATAGCTAATTTGATTTCAACCTGGTTATCATGCATTTAGACATAATGATACATGAAAATATATGCTCTGGCAGTGCATTTTAAATAAGGTTGCACACTTTAAGTCGGAACGCATTAGAGGTAAGCATTGATTTTTTGCAATTGCAGGAGTCCTGGAAAGCACTACTCAGTGTATGTTACAAAATTACCAAGAGGAAAGTGAATTCCAATTGATAGGTCGCAGGGACTGCTACAATTTCTGGGCTGAACTCAACAGGATGGGTGTCCTCCATATTTGACATCTCTAAAGACAAGTTTTTCCATTTTAGAGCTTCACATACTAATGGAATTACATTTCTGAGTTTCAAGTTGTCTTCTAACTGGAAAATGAAGAGTCAAAAAGTCCTGAGGCCTTTCTGCCCTTCTGACTGGAAGGAAAATGAACTGCCCGGTCATAGGATGAATGTTGTCTTGGGTCACCATCAAGATTCTGACCTGCCTAAATGATGTGACACAGGGAAAGAGGTATGATGATGTTTGTCAAGAGCAGAGCCTCATTACTGCATGCTGGAGTAGCCTGAGAGATAAGGGGATCTATCAGCAATTTAATTATAGTTGTAGCGCACTAGCCTTCATGCGAGACAAAAAGGAATCTGTTTGCACTGCGAGATTTCAAGCTCAATTTAAATCTAAAGAGAGTGGACGTGGCTGGGCATGATTTTGTGAATCACCTTCAGCATATTTGCACAAACAAAAGAAGGTATAATTCTCCTGAAGTCAATAGAGTTGAGCGTGTTTATATGAATGGGGCATTTGGCCAAACCCAGTTGGAGTCTTTGCAGTATAACACCTCTGAATCTTCAGAGATTTGCTTAGGGTAGTTAATATTGAGGCTGTATGTACCCAAGGTAATTACCCATTACTGTTTGAGACTGGCTCAGGAATTGTTTCTCGACATGTTGCCTCATTAGTAAAATATAATGGAAAAAAAACCCCAGAAACAAACTGGAAACTAGGAAAATAAGGGTGCTAAAAGAAGGAGAGTGTGAAAAAAACAAACACAGTGGAGTGAGATTCTCTGATGGTGTAAATCAGTATCACCTTCTGTGAGGCTCTGCCAATTTACACCCTGTGATGCTCTGGCCCATGATTATTAGGAAAGTATGTTGTTGATATGCTCTATAATGGCTTCCATTACCAGCCCATGCTAAAAGAAGCAGCTGGTGAAAGTTATGTTTATGTTCCACAGATGGATTGGCAATGGCAGACACATAGCTGTGTGTCTGGTAAACAGGTGTTTTACTTTATGTTTGCTAGCTAGCCATAAGAAGCCAGATTCTTGGTGAGGGATTTAGGCAAAGAAGATCAGTTCAGTTGTTGTAAAGGAAGAAGCAGTGCTTTTTGGTTGCACTTTATTTTCTTCTAAAATTGCATGTTGTGTCCTGAAACCCATCCTGCCTTTTATCAGCACAATCTAAGTGACTGAGAAGAAAAGTAACAGAGGAGCAAAATACCCAAGGTGATATTCAAATGATACTATCTCATCTCTTTCTTTTCTTGCCCATTTTCATCAGGAGAGGGAAACACTTTGTCTTCAGACAAAGTAAAAACTGCTTATAATACAGTCAAAACTTCCTGTGCCAGAGGAGCAACTTTGCCAGTTAGTACAGTGCAGAAAAGGATGAGTTGAAATTACAGCAGAGTTTATCTATGCCTTTGATGGGAGGTGGAAATATAATCCTCATTTTAATAAGCAACATTTTGCAAACTTAATTCTGTAAATTTAATACTTACATAATCAATGCAGAAGGAGAACTATTGCTTTTCTTTCCTCAAAATAAAGCATGTATTTTGACTGTGTTTATTCATTTCAGATTGCCCAGAAAATTAAAAAATGGCTGTAATTTTTCCTGATCTCTGAATGACAAATACTTCTAGATGGCCGAATGGCAACACAAAAATTCTTTGTTGAATATCATTGAGGCTAAAATTCTTTAAACTCTGAGGGTTTGATGGCATTTTCACAAATACCCAGCAGTAGGCTGAATATTCATTAATAGCCAATATTTTGAATCATAGTGATACAGATTAGGAACTTCTATTTGCAAATCAAATGATTATTTTATTCTTTAAACAGCTCTAGGGAAAGCTCCTTAGTATGTAGTGAAGGGAAGTAGCCTAAGGGAATAGAGCAGGCTGGTATCAATTACCTAAAACTTGCCCACACTGCTGTTTGGTGTTGATCCTTCTGGCAGAAGCTTAAATGCATCCTGCTGAGTCCTTGGAACCAGTGGCCAAAGCAGGAGAAAGTGGTTTTCCAAAACAAAGAGATGACCTGAGGAGTGGGAAGAGTAGCTGGGATGGCTGAAGAACCTGGGGTAGGCCTGAAAAGATGTTCACCCTCAGCACTGTTAACTCGTTATCACTCCTATTTTATGGAGACCTAACAGCTCCAAGGGGCAGCTTCGGAATCAGCGCGTTCTGTCGTGGAGATGGCTGTTTAAATGGAGTGCCAGGGGTGCCTGGTTTTGAGCTGATGTTGTAGATATAATGGATGAAGGAATAGCAAGAGTAGCAGGTGTTGTCGAAATTTATGTGCAAGCAGCGAGCCCAGGCGGCAGCCCCACAGGAAGAGCAGTGACAGTTACTGCAGCAGATGGTCTCAAGAATTATGAACGTGGGACCTGTCCCCAGCTGCCCTATAACTTGGTCCTTCTTGAGCCGGAACCAACAAGGCGTTGACTCCAGGACCTACAGAGTCAAGGTGAGCAGCAAGACTGGTGGTGGTCAGGGCAAGCAGCCACTCCAGCTCCACACTGAGCCAGCCTGACCCAAGCTGCACATATTGATCTCTGAGCAGTGCTGCCGGCTAGCAGAGATACATCTTGAACCAGTTGGGAATCCCGGAATAGAAGTACTGATAAAGGCTCATGAAGGAATTTAACTACCCTGACATCTGTTGAGTAACAAATACAGCTGAACATGCATCATCGCAGAGGTTCCTAAATTATAGTGAAGACAACTTTATGATCCAGAAAGTAGAGACTCCTGAGGAGAAGCCATCCTGGATCTACAGGAGTATATTAATGAAATTTGCAGATGAAACTTTGCAAGTGCATTAAAAATACAGCAGCATTGTGTTTTAGGGGTGTACTTTAGCAGACAATCATATGTGTTTAGAACAGATTGTCTTCTTCATCCATTTATTAATTTTTACTGTTTCACAAGTAAATGAAAAGTTCAACCCCACCTTCTCCTGTCTTTAAGCCTGTTCCCATCATCATGCATGCCAGATATTTGAGATGTATAGACTCTCAACTAATGCACTTTGCAAACATCTCTCTTGGATGACATACAGCTCATGAGCGAGACCAAGACATGACAAAAATTGATAGATAATAGCACTATGACGGATGCCTTCAAAAAGGCATATATGCAAGTGCATACCTTTGCAGAAAGTAAATCATTTGAAACAAATGTTGCAGGGGATGAGGAATCTTAAGAAGCAGAAATATTGAAAAGATAATAATGAACAGCAAATAAAGCATGAGTTTTCAATAAAGCACAATAGCACGGAAGGCCTATAAAATTTTGGAGTACAAACAAAGAAATATTGCATCACAGGGTAAAGTTCAAATAGGGCTCTTTTTATTTTCCTTTTTGGTCTAAAAAAAATAGAGATATAAAATGGGCTAATACACTCAAACAAGCAGCAAAAAGGATGCACTGATAATAAGGATCAACTGACAGGCTTCTGAATTTTTGAAATATCTTCTAGAACTTTTGATTTATAATGCTACTTAATGGAAAAAAGAAAAGAAAACCAAGGAATAAGCCCAAAAACCTCAAGTTGTAACCTGAGAAAAGGGAATCCATGAAATCTTAGGGGAACAGAAATGTCTTAAAACTTGTCACATAAATCAGCTAATTTTTACCATCCTCAAAGAAAAAGCAGCCCTGAATGAATCCTGCTTAATTCCTCAGATTCAATGCAGGTATATTGTCAGGTTTACTCTCTGATGATTCATTTCCTTACACCTGGAGAATATGTCTTTCAAAAATTTAGACGGAAAAATACCCATTTTTTTTTCTTTCTTTCCAAGTTTAAATTTTATTCATCCATTTCTTCATTACTGTTCTGTCACAACATTTATTGTCTCAAACACTACTCAGCAAAACCTTTTTCTCAATTATTCAGGAAGGTAAAGTTTTAATTTACATTTGTAATAACTAGGTATGATGATGTCAGTAGGATGGCAACCTCAATAATCTTCCTGCTAAAAACATGGTTTTTAGCTTTTAGATAAAATATGCTGATGTTATAAATACATCCAAAAAAGAACGAAACTTTGTGCTTGTCTACATTAATCCTGACATCTGGTATAGGTCACGTGGAGAAAGAAATTTGCCTGCTAAGGTTATTCCAATTCATAATAGTATTAGAACTCTTTTCAATAATTACACTGTACCCCATCAAGGGCTTTCTCAGCATCTAATGCTATTAACATCCTTTGTCTTGAGCCTTTGCTTGGTCAAAGATTATAGACTCTCCAAAGCATCACCTAGAGGGTCACAGAGGGTTCATGAAATGTTCTGCTCTTTGATGGGAAAGAACCAAAAGCTCCTTTTTATCTTAATATTCAACTTCAATACACACACACACACAAAAATAAAAGAATAAATATTCACAGGAAGACTGATCTCAGTCCAGGCACAAGCAATAGTGAGACTTTTGTCAAAGGTGTGATCTAAGAACTACCTTTTCAAGCAAGGAATTTGGAAGGAGATGAAAAAATGAATGAGGATCCCTCTGTGGTTATTACTTCTGTCTGAATTCCAGTTGGAATTGGACTCAGACAAAGAAGATGGAACACAAGCATGCTATCAACAGGATAGCAGCAGTGATACACAAATCACCACTAATGAGCTCCCTTTCTGTGTCCAGGGAGCCCTTTTAAAGAAAGCCCACAAACACCGCCTGAAGGCTCTGCTCACTTCAGGCTGGATGGATTTGCTTGCTGTTCTTTCTCAAACTTAATTTCTAATCTACAAAACCATTCTTCTATTAAGAGACACCAAAAAAACCTTAAAGGTAAAAAAAAAGATGGCAGAATCTCTGTCAACCTGAAGCTTCAATTTTTGTCTGCTGCACCTGGACTGACGTACACTGTCATTGATCTGAGTCTCTTCAAGGTTTCAGCACCACAGCAGAAGCAAAGAAAGAGAAGATATAAGAATCTCTGAACTGTCCCTGAGCAAAGTTATTAATTTGAAAAGTACTTAGCTGAAACTCTTTCCTGATGCATTGACTCTTGCACTCCACTTCAGCAAAGCCAGATTATGGTGATTTGCCAATGATTTTGTGGCTGCAAAATGCAGGAAGGTATTTTAATTATATTTTCCCCTGTGATCAGTTCTGCTGCCATATTCTGTGGTTGAAAACCTTCTGGAATGTTTTAAATAGAACAAAGACCTGGTCAGCTATCACCCCTCCTCTTTTTCACCCAAAGTGGTCCAGATTGTTTGGATGGAAATGCTACATTAATCTGAAAGGCTTTTCACCTAGAAAGTGACTACAGATGAACCGTACCAACAGGAACTCTACATAATCACTGGCTAGATTTTTCTCACTAGATCTGCGTTTTCCAAAGGAAGTACACAGAAATATTTGTTTCAAGTTTTGAAATGGAGTGGTGTGAACTGACTCAGTGCCATCTATATGCTGATTTACCCCAGCTGAAGTTCCTGAGCTGCACAAAAATAACCCAACCTTTAATATTATATGTGAATCAGGTGTTTAGTAATCAGCAGGATCCGGATTCTGGTGGCTTTACTCCCACAAAAGGCAAGGAAAAGGTTTTTATCATATTTTGCCTAGTGATCAGCTTTGAAGCCTTACCAGTGGATGAAATTCCATCATGGCCTTATTTGCAGTAATTCAGAGAGGGTTAGACCAGTTGCTCTCTTCTTGCTCTTCACTCATATATACTCTCCTTGATTGATGAGTATCTATAATTTGCCTCATTTCCCTTAATAGCTCATCTGGTGGAGGTGCAGAAATATTGATCCTCAGCTCCTGAAAAGCCTCAAAAAACACATGCCCTCTTTATTCCTCCCCTGAATTGGCTGGTACAGCAGCTTACCTACTTCTGTCAAATAAGACCGGCGCTTCTCTTACCTGCCTGAGGTCAACTCCTACAAAGTCACAAAGTATCAAACAGCATTTCCCATGAAATGTTTGTGTGCAAGCAGGACCTGGATTTATGTGGAGGATGAGGAGCGGGGGTGGAAGCCTGGGTTGATTACATCCCTTAGTTAGATCAGATCTAGTTCCTATCTTGTGCTAATCCACCCCAGACTCCTGGCGGTAAGATCCAAAGCTGCATGAAGCAGATAACAGAAGCAGGCAGAGGGGGCTGGTCAGGGCTGTTTGTAAATAAATCTGGAACCTGGGATCTGCAGCCTGCTTGGTTATGGTTTTGTGAAAACAGAATTACAGCATAAAATGAAAGCAGGCTGTGCAATGAAAACAAGAGGAATGCCATCATCCAGGTTGGCTTGTACTGCAAACCACGCTGGTCAATCATCCGAGATGAATGGAGGTATCCGCTGAATAACCTCACTTTGCAACTTTTATGTGAAGGTTTGATAAATGAAGTCAGGGAGAGGTACAAGAAAGTGATTAAAACCAGCCTGCGCAAAAGGCAATGATAACCTCCCTGGGCTTTAAACTTTTTTCTCTTTCTGCCTGAGTTTGTTGGATAATTAACCCTTTCATCCTTTGGTCTCTGTACACAAACAATTGTATATTCCTACAAAGCAGCTGTGTTTTGACAGGCAATTTGTCATTGGTAATAAATTGAATCCAGCATCAAGGCAAACCACTTTCAATGGGGATGCGTACTGCCAGGTACCATGATCTGGAATTTCCTACTGGCCTCATTGAATCCCTGGATTCACTGAGATGCCCAGCAGCTTGCTTGAGCAGTTCCTTTTAGGCACCTTCTTGAAAGAACATGACTCAGGCCATGCTGGCCAAATAGTTTTAGGGGATCTTAGTCTGTTACCCTGTTGTCGTAGAGCTTGAACAGGCTATCATTGTCACCAAAACAAAAAGGAATACTGGCATTTTTGATAAGCAGGAGGCAGAGTTTCTCTTTGTGGACCTGGAGCCGTCACCTGTCACGGTTTGGGGTAAAATTTGTTACTGGCTTGGAGGCTGGCTGGAGCATGCAGAAAAGCATTTTTCCCACGCATGGCATAGTTGGAGTTTAACAGCATTCTCATGCCTAGGTGTAGGACTTTGTGCTCCTTGGTGCTTGCTAGGGTTAAAAAGAAAGGGTCTAGAAAAAGAGTCATACAAGCAGCCCCTTGCCCAAATAGTGTTGGAGGCTGCTGCTTACAATTTCATTGCTTCATTTTTGGTCTCCCCAGCTACATCAGTATCCCCTACTACATACTGAATCAGATGCTTATGGAAAAGCAACTGTCTAGAGTCTGAGATGGGCTCTCAGGTGAAGATTTAGAAGTCAGCATTGACAAAATGCACAGAAGCTTACTTGCATGTCAAAGAAATGAGCCATTTCTGGCCCAAAGAAAGGCAGCAGCACCACAGCCTCAATTGAATAAAGCTCTTTAAACCCTTACTGAGAAGCAAAATCTCTTCTGAGAAATGTCAACAGAGCTTTTACAACAGCCTGAAAATTAATTGTCCTCTGAAATGGCAGTCCTCAATTTAGGCTTAATCTCTCTTGCATTACTCAGGTAGCTATTGTGAAGTATCACCCCGCTTGCTGCTCTTGCTGACAGTTTCTATATCCCTTCACCACACCCACTGGAAGGAAAACAATCACATAAATCCCTCTTGCAGGGCATGCTCCAACTTGTTTCTTATTGTGGGGCAAATTTATGGTCACATTTACTATGTAATCTTTAAAGGGGACTGGCTGGCGGTTGAAGGTCTAAAATTACAGATGACCTGCATGTAAGCAAAAGTGGATTTGTTAAAAATCTATATTTAAGGGAGAGGGGAAGGAGGTGAGAGAGGAGAGCTAGATGTTCCCTGTGTAGTTTATGACCTTTCCTAAAAAAAAAAACCCTATCTTTTAAGATAGGTAGAAAAGCAATTTTCATTCTGTGGCTCTAAATATGTGTTTATCCCACTGCCATGATGTAAGCATGCCCAGTTGGGATGATTTAGCACTCTGCTGATGACTACCAACGGAAGGACTTCATGTAAAAAGGTAGTCTGCCACGGCTAATGGGCTCTTGTTTCAAAGGGATGCTGTGTGTACATTACTAGTGTATGAAGAAGGTGCAGAAAGGCCTCAGCAGACATTAGGAATGGAGTGTTGTTGATGATGAAAAGGCACTTTGCTGTTGAGGGAATGGTGGGAGAGAAAAGGCGTATCTGTCTTTTTGATTAGAAATGCATGCTTCCTTTCATCATCTGAGCTGAAAAATTGGCTTCTGCTCTTGGTTTATGAAACCATTTTTCTTTCCCTTCCTTCCCAGGTTTGCAAACTCTTTAATAAATTAGTTACTGTGAGGTGCATGGGTGCAACAATCACCTTAGAGGCTTTTCCCAAATGCATCTTTAATATTTTATAAGTATTTAAATAGATTTATTCAATGTGAACAGCCTGATTTATTAACACTGGCACTCTGGCAAGGAAAGGGGGTTCAATACAAATTATGTTGTGTCAGAAATTTTTAGCGCTAGATCTCAATTTACCAATGGATTCTTGGAAGTCAGGAAATAATAGGACCCACCCCACGTTAATATTTAATCATGCTTTGGTGCCAGATAGGAGAAGCTGTTGAATGAAGGAGATGCAATGAGGGGAGCCCTATATTGCCTTAAAACATACATCATGTGTTCACTTCTTAGATGGGGAGGGGAGAAGTGGGTCAATTATTGTGGTGAGAGGCTCAGAGCTGCCACTGAATAAAGATGATTTGTCAGGCTCTCAGAGCTCACCAGATGAAGTTAAAGTCTCACCACAGACATGTGAGGGTAACCTGGGTGATTGGGTGTGAAATTTTCTTCTCTTTTGGCATCCTAGGATACATAAGGATGCCCACCTTTCCTTGCACATTCAGCGAGGAATGTATGACAGCAGAAATGATGAACCTGACATGATAGCAGAGGTGACTTGCAAAGCACTTAGTAAAGATGCAATGAGATGAATGCTACCAAACCCAGAACTGTCCTATTTATTTCATGTGCCAAGGTGCAGGGGAAGGGCAGGTCCTCTGCAGGTCAGCACTCTGTAGGTAACTCTGTTTTGAATTGCCCCAAGTTCATTTTCACTCTGAAGTGCCATGTAATATTATTTTTATTTAGCCTGGTACATCACCCTCATAAAAATGAATGGGTTTTATTTCTGTGTGGAAACACCAAATGACTTTCTCAATGAAGATTTTGGACATAAATTTAAAATGCAAGGAAGCTGAGAAGCAACAGGATGGTGTTCACTCACTTGAACAGAAGAGATGAACATAATGGTGCAATTGCAAAATAACTGCATATCATCAAGTCTTTCCTAAATTCACTGCACCCAGCGTGGAGCAATTAAAAAACTGGCAATATCTCTTTTTTCTGAGTGGCAGTGACACAGCCTCCCCAGTTAACCCCTGGAGGCAGGGCCTTACAGGTGAAGAGGAAACAAAGCTTCAGACAGCCAGAGTGGGATCAAGGACCAACCAGGAGGAGAAAAGAGGGGATCTCACATGACAGAAGAGCTTTCCTGGAATATTTCAGGATGATCCAGTGGTCATCACGATAAGTAGGAAACCCTCCAGTCATCAAAACTTCCTATCCATAGTTGCAGGCTCCTGTGAGAAGTTCCTAGGAGGGTGTGAACAGGAGCAGTGTGGTACAAGCGCCTGGAATGACACTGGTGGACACTGGCTGAAATACTGGCCTGCAGCTGAAGTCCTGGTGACAGTGAACTGGTCTTCTTATTCATTTACCCTTCTCACCTAATTATGTTTATTTCTATTCCTTTAAGCATGTAGTGTGTTTAGTTTCCCTGTGCACGTTCTTTATTTAAAGAAAGAAGAGTTCAACCTCTAGTCCTCTGCAATGTTAGTATTAAGAAAATTGGATGATGCTTCAAGGACTGAGTCAAGACAAGAGTCTACTCCACGCATCTCATTCTGCCAAAGTTTGGTTGGAATGGTTTATTGTATGGTTAAATTAGCAGGGAAATTTCTTTGTGCTGGGATAGTTGCCTGTTGGCAGCTTGAAGAAGAACACTTGGAGGGGGAAGGTAAATAGAGGACTGGAACAGACTACTATGTTATATTTCTTTATGCAGTTTATGGTTAACTTGAATGTTTTTTGTGGGGTGTGTATTTTTGGTGAGGTGTGTATCTGAGAATATTTGGTGGACATGGTGAAAGATCCAGAGCAAGATCAATTCTATGCCGCTATTTACAGATCTGCCCCTAATGGCAAGGGAGGCTGGCTGCTCAGAGCAGGATTGTTAGACTCTGCCACGAGGAAAATTTTTAGCTTTATTTGAACATACTTACACAGTTCTTTAAGAGTAAGGAGAGATATTATGATGTACTTTACATAAAAGTGAAACACATGGATTTCCACCTGAATCAGCTGTGAAAACAATCATAGATTGAACTTCTTTCCATTCCAGGGAAGGAGTGTGTCCTGTGGCTTGCAGGATTACAGTTCCAGGTTTTAGGTTCAGGTTTAGGTCCAGGTTTCTAATGAAGTGTCAGGGCACAGCTATTTAGGACTTGCTTTTCTCTGATGGGTAAGAAGGTGTGTCTTTATGCATTACCCTGGGAGTCTGTACCTGATCCGCAGCTCAAGTTATCATTTGCTTCTTAGGTGGTGTGCAAATAAAAAAAAAAAAAAAAAAAAAAAAAAAGCACGCCACGGAGTTAACTTCCTAAATTCACTGATTTGATTTATTAGACCACTGCAATTTTTAACATCAAATCTCAGTGTTCTTAGTAATGACTCATTAAATCTTCACTGTGCCACATTATGTCCAAGCAAGGCGATGTCTTTGGTTGGGAGCAAGCTAGTCACAAGAAGAGAAAATTTTATCACTTTTATCTCAGGAAAAAAATACCATCATCTGCTCCAAACTCAAATACATAGGAAAAGATTTTACCAACATTTTTACAAGTTTGGGATAGATGGGAAAGAAGAAGAAAAAAGAACATCAGAAGGGGTAGAGCAAGTTTGACAATTTATAAAATCATTGTGGCTTATTAATAATAAAATAACATTATATAATTTAAATGTAATCATATAATAATACAATAATAAGAGGTTGGAATGGACCTTGAAGACACCCAGTCTCAACTCCCCTGACATGTGCAGAGACACATCCCACTAGGAAAGGTTGCTCAAGGCTGATACAACTTGGCTTTGAACATTGCCAGGGTTGGGACACCCATAGGTGGACACTCCCTAGGTAACCTGTGTGTGTATATATACATAGATAGATATAGATATAGATATAGATAGATATAGATATAGATATAGATATAGATATAGATATAGATATAGATATAGATATAGATAAAAAATTTATGTGTATTATGCTTTTCAAGTTCTATTCAAATATATGAGGCATAACTGTTGATATTAGGAAAAATATAAGAAAAAATATAGTTGTGAAACACTGCAGGAATTTAAGATAAAGCATGAAATAGATTTTTCAATTAAGTCTCCCTACTCAGAAGCTCATCTAGATTTAGAAAGAATTTGATCAGTAAGAAATATGCCTGAAAGCACTGAAATTCCAGTCCCCTGCTTCCCAAAGGAGACAGCAATTAAAACAGATGAAGTCTTTCACTCAGAAATGGTCTTTCTCTGGTCCTTATGACAGTTACAAAGTCCTGCTTTCTGTGTGAGTGAGGCCGATGTGGTTATCCTGAAAATCTGAATGTGATTTTAATTATAGCTTTTATTATTGGAGCAGCTGTAACCAAGATTTTAACAGTCAATTATATGTGGAGCTTTATTGGCAAAGGGTGTTTAATATTAAACAATCATTGCTAACCATGAACATACCTGATACAATAATGAACTTTATTTGAAAGATCAGCAAGAGATAAAGGAGATAAAGGAGTTAAATTTAGCTGTACAGTCTGTAACAATAGCATGAGGGAATACTGTGAATTTTATTTGGAAACAGAAACCTCTGGATGTTGTTAGATTATCTTTTTGAGAGCATAAAGTAAATGTTTGGTAACCAGAGATTTGTATTGCTAGAGAGAATCACTTTCACTAAAGCTACAGTAACCAAATGTTTAAATGTGCAAGGCTGAACTGTCAAAGCACGTAACAACATCTTTAAATAAAATGGAAGCAGCCAGAGCTGCCTCTATCTGTGTCCTCCTCTGACAACTGCTTAAGGTTCAATTCTGTTCCTATTGAAGTCAGAGAAGAATCTCCTGGTAACCTGAAATGATTCATGACACAGCCCTTACCAGGGAAAAAGAGGAAGTCTTGAAGCACCAAGAGAAGTGTGCTGCTGTCCCCCAGCACGTGAGTTATTTATACCTGTGCAAAGCAACACTGCCAGCCCACAGCATTCATAATTGTGCCTTCAGCCACTTGCAAGCACCGTGTCAAAGACAAAAGCCTTAATCTCTCCTCAGGAGATTTTTTTTTCAATCTCTGTGTTCTAAGTCACTGGACATCTTTAACAGCTATAATACTTAGGTTTTCAGCTTAACTAAAGGCTCAGAAAACCTCTTACACTATTTTTAGGTTTTTTTAATTAAAGGCCACAATCTCTGATAATCAACGTTAGGCTAAAAAATCAAAAGAGCTTGTGTGGCAAAACCTGCCCCCATCCCACAGCTATGAAGCACTGAGAAAGTAAATACTGGCTGGGCTGTATGCCTGGTATAGCAGGGTTTGTTTGCTGTTTGGGGTTTTTTAATTTTAAATTTATATTTGTGTCAATGGCCTGTTTGGTCTAAAGCAGGAGTCCTGCTGCAAGCTAGGAGGCAGGATGTAAAGTGTCTGTGAAATGCAGGGACAAGGCAGGCTGCACCCATCCTGCAGACCACACTTCCACACTGGCAGGAGAACAAGCTCCATCTTCTCTTTTCAGTCCCATTTTTTTGATTCTCAGAGGCTAAACTAGGAGACGACATTTTTAATTTATATTTGTGCCAGAGTCTTTCTCCTCAGTCCCATGCTCCTTTGCATTGCTCCTGTTTGGGCCTGGTGTTCTGCAAACAATGTTCTTGTCAGTGCGTAGACTGAAATACTCCAAGCAGAGCTCCCTCCCACTTCTCCATTTCCAAAATGCAGCTCAAATTCCAAATTGGGTAACCTGAACTTCTCTCTAATCTGCATGTCAGTGTGCATGGATGTAATGGACATGTCAGTGCTGTGTACACTAACACTTTTAAATCATATAATGAGTCTGTTCACTAGAAGAATAAACACACAGTGCAATTTAACTGCAAACTGGGGGGGATGCTGAGAGGAATGTTGGCTGAAAGGTTATCTACTATGTAAAAGCTGTTCTTTCCTTTTGCCGATTTTGGGGGTGATCTGTAGCACTAGAATTTTCCTTAATTTTGAGAACAGTTTGTCTAACTGTTTGAGTGGCAGGGGGAGAGGAAAAGAAATTGAGAGAATTTCTTCTTGCAAGTACTTTTCAATTCTTAAGAGGCTTTTGTGCTGCCTGTGCAAGCCTACAATTGGATATTGCAGAATACAGTGCTTTTATGCAGAGAAAAGGATTATGAAAAAACCCCAAAGGTGAGAAATATAACAAAAGGCAGCGTTTGGAATTGCACTGTTAGGAGAGACAGCTGAAGTCAATGGGAGCTTGAGCCATGAAAGCACAGCGGGACCATACCATATATAGGAAAGCACAATCTGTCAAAATTAAGTATGTAGTTTATGGTATGCTTTTTGTTTGAAATAACATATTACCTCCTATTTATAGTAAAGCAGACTAAACAGTTCTATATGCCTGCATTTAAGATTTTCAGACAGAGAGTAAGGATACCTTTTACCTGGAAATTGTAGAGTCAGAGCTCAAAATTGTTAGCAGTGATAAATGAATACCTGTGATTTTACAGGCATATAAATCTCCAGCTTCTGCTTACATAGCCCTGCTCTGTCTGCAGTATTGGCTGCAGCTGAATCTCACTGCTGGAGGACTACTAGGAAACAAATGAACTTGCAATGCATAGTATCTTAAAGGAAACTATAAATGGGATAGGTCAAGGACTAGGCATGTAAGTGACAGGAAAAAAAAAAATCTTCCCTTTAGTTTATACAACTCCTGCTTCCATGTCTGTGCACATTCCTAATAAGGAATAGTAACTTTTCGAGGCACTAGGCCTGTACATATTTCCTGACCTTATAATTCTCACAGTTCTAGACATTCCAAGGTAGGGGGTCATTCAGACAGAGTTGTAATTTCTTGTGCATATTTATTTCCAAAGTATCTTTTGCATAGTTTCCCAGTGAAATCATGTGCTAGGGCTGGGGAATGCTAAATAGGTTATTTTTCAAGCTTGCATATAAAGGGCCTGTCAAAGTGCACTCTTTTGGACTTACCAAGTAAAAGTGATGAAGCCAAGGCTTGATGTTTGTAGCTTGTCCTTCCTAACCCCTCTGCAAGCCGGGCTCCAACCTTCCAACAGGGTATGATGTCAAAGGGCTAAGGAGCTCTGGTTTTGTTATCAGTGAGGATTTTAATGATCATAAAAGGCTTGAAAGCATGCATGGCTCAGGAGGAGTTTGATATGGACCTTCTCTAAAACCTACATTTTGTTAACCCTCTGCTGCTAGATTTGTGCTTCTTTTCCTTCTTATTGTGTAAATAAAAACACAACAAATTTTAGGGGGGAAAAGGTTGCAGAGGCTCAGCCTTTCTGGTAATAACCTTAACTGGTTGTGAAAGCACATTTTGAATTCATTTTCCCAGTCCTTCAAGAGACACATACTTCTTTTTTGAAATAATTATATTTATCTGATCAAAGAATTAGATACACCAGGGATCAGCCAAGACCTCATGAATATTTGAATATTCATTTCTCATAATCCATTGGCCAAGCAGCAACTAGAAGTTATCTACTCTCTGAAAACGGTTTACACAAGATATTTGTCTGGCTATTTTCTAAAACAAGAGTTTTGGGGGAGTTTTTAGACTCTGCTAAAAGTCTTGCAGATAAAGTGTTTGTCAAGGAGAGGCTGAACTTGAGCCGGAAGAGATTGCCCATAGTGCTGTGTGTGCCTTGCTCAAAGCAGCTGTGAGGAAAGTTAATCAGACCTCAGCTTTTATCTAGGAGTGTCTAACTAATCTATATTGAAATGTGGGTACTTTCCTTCTGAACTCAAAATGTGTGCAATACTTTTGGGACTGAAGGTTTCAAGCTCTTGTTGAAAAGCAAGTGTAGTCTTTGTGCTTACAAGAATTCCTGGGGAAAAAGATAAAACATTTCCTAAGATTGTGAAAAGGATGACAAGTGGAGATCCTGTGGAAATTTGGATTGTTCTCACAGATTGCTGGTGACAGTAAGTAACATTGTATAAAGCTCCAGTTAGGCTGCAAATGACATATGGAGACAATTTCTGCCTCAGCTATATTTACCTTTCCCTTTGATCTAATGGGAACAGTGCATGGATACTGAGACAGAGCTTGCTCTGCAGTGTCCTGTTTGGTTCTGTGCATGGGAAGAAGTTTGGAATGGCGAGGCTGACACACACTGCTGTAACTGAGAGGGCAAGATGGTGCAATGGGCCTGGTTTAGGCACGTGGAGGGACAGCTACAAGGTGATGTGAGTGAAATGCGTTAAGTGCTGCCTTTTGCCTTTATCATCAGAGAATCACTGAAATGTAAGACTGGAAGGAAACTCCATAGGCCATATATTCTCTTCTCCTGCTCAAAGGCAAGATCAATTATACAGCCATCCCTGGCAGTCATTTAAGTAAAATATTACTGGAATGAAGAGATATTCTTTATATTTAGAAGGGGTAATACTGCCAGCACAGTGAGTTTCTTACCTTCTGGAAAAATAAAAAAGAAAGGAAAAAAAAGAAAAAAAAACATAAAAGAGAGGTTATTGCAGCTGCCTAAGAGTTATCATTCAAATTAGCTTGGATGATTTGCTTGGGATCACTGGAGAAGCCTGACTAGAAGAGATAAGTGGAATGTAAGACAGGATATATGGAGGCAAAAAATAAGGAGATATGATCATAGAAAGGCAAAGGAACAGGTTGAACAGGCTTCCAGTTGAGCTGGTGAGCTCCAAAGGCAATATTCAGGCAACAACCAAGTAAGCATGTGGAATTCAAAAATAAAAAGAGCTGTGCGTTGTATCTCTGAGCTTCGAATTACTTGGTGACTCTTTCAAAGGTTAGAAGGGAAAGGTTTGCCCCCCTTTAATTACTATCAGAGATGTGTGTGTGTATAAGTGTGTGCGTGTGTTTGCTCACACTGCACTGTTTTTATTCCTCCTGGAATAAAGACACAATAATTTTAGTGTTCTTCCAAAAAATAAGTTTTAAAGTTTTTAAAGGAGAGAGAGAGCAATCAGTATGTGCACTTCACATCTATAGGGATCCTATTTGCCTCTGCTGTACTCATATCACTCCCTAACTGACTTGCAATTTATTTTATAAAGCCAGGCCACTTCATTTGACTTTTGTCAGAGCTGCAGTTTTCTCTGCTGTACTCTTAAGTGTAAACACTGCAATTATTTTCATATTGTTATTGGTCATTTATTTTATCAATCTAATATTCTTATATTATGAATCTTACAACCACTATTAACTGTTTTGGGTCATTTCATATTTGTACCCCAGAAAACTGCTCCCAGTGTTATAACTTATTGGTCATAATCAATTAGGGAAGTTTTTAGACTATGGCAGTCTTATATAAATACACTGGCAAAGTTCACCTCCTATGATTTCTGACAATTAAATTGTTCTGTCACTTTGGGACCTTCGTTAATCTCAACTTGTCATCCTTGTTTATGCAGGTTATAATGGCCTGTGTGTGTAAGTGAAATGAGATGCTAAAAGCCCTTGGCTGTTTAACTCTTTGATGAAAGTCAAGCAGGAATATGATGTTGAAGGGAAAAACTGGTGCTTTTTTTCATCCCCCAAAATAGCACTGTGGAAATGATTGCACTGTGGAAATGACTGTTTAACAAATAGCTTTCAAATAAGTCAAGGAAGAGTTTCACAGAGGGGTGAAGGAAACAGTTGACTGTTATCACAGTCCTTTATGTGTCTGCGTGAGTACACATAAAAATAAAGACATGGCAATGCAGATTATTTTCTCTTCCAGGAAAGCGGTTCTGAAGACATCATGTCCCAGCAGAGGAATCTAATGGGCGGAGATTTTAAGATAACCTTGCAGGATCAGTGTGTTTCAGGTCTTCAAAGTCTCTTGAAACTCCGAGATTTGAGTATTATTATTATTATTATTATTATTATTATTATTATTATTATTGGGCATTTCTTTTGGGGTAATTCCAGCAGACTGATTACTTGGGACTGCCACAGGCACAATTCTGAGGACTTCGGGAAGCGAAAGTCCATTTAAAGAATTAAATTTACTAATTAAGTTCCTGGAGGAGTTAATAATTTTCTTCTTTCCTAAATTATCTCCTAGAATTTGAGGACCTGCTCTCTGATGGCTCCAAATTCAGATGGTGGTTTACAGTCTTCTGCCCGTGTCTTCATCTTTTAAGAAGGTCTTAAAGGAGGTTTCAGAGTGGTCACTCTATGGCAGCAGCATTGGTACTTGTATCATTCTCAGGCAGAATTCCTCAGTGGCCCTTCCTTTGGCGTGGCCTCTGACTTTACAGCCCTCTGAATCGTCATCACATCCTCACCTGGCACCATGCATCCAAGATGCAGGTACCTCTTATTCCACGAGTCTGTGACACCTAGTGTTTCCTCTTGGGCAAGTGCCTACTGAAATTGAAACCTGACCTTAACAGATCTTTATTCTTATTTGCAATTTAAAGTGAGGGGCCAGGTGAAAGCAAACAGTGCAGTGTCTTGTGTCTTGTGCTGACAAAGCTGGAGAAGGAGCACAGGTCTCCTGACCTGCTCTAAGCCTCTATCCGTTCACAGCTGGCCAAGGTTAAAAAATAGGAATAGTCTGGGAGTTATCCATCTCAAATCTAAAAGGAGTGTAATGGTATGCTATTCTCTGCACCCTGAGAAACATACGAGTGACATCTTCTCTCAGAGCACTAATTACCATAATTCTTAGACCAGAGAGAGATCCAGAACACTGCACAAATTATCGCCCAATATCTTTAATAAATGTGGATGGTAAGTTACTTGCAAAGGTGCTGGTTAATAATCTGGAACACATATTCCCAGACCTAATTCATTTCAGTCAGGTGGGATTTATTAAGAATTGTACTGTCATGCAGTAGTCTGAGGCAAGTCTTCAGTACAGTTACTTCACAGACCAGCAAAGGAGAAATACGAAACAGAAACAAACTGGTTCTGACTTTTGCAAATGTTTGTCTGTGAACATCTCTTTGACACTGTGCAGTAAAATCCAGCAGCATCCATCAATCTGTTGTAAAAATGCTGATGCTGGTGGGTTAATGGCTAGGTTTCCTAACAGCTAAGTTACAAAAAGGAGAAATGGTAGAGCTGCTCCCCCATTTCTATTTGATCCACATCAGAGTTCACATCATAACTGTGTTTCTCTTTTCTTTCATGAGATTAATTTATAAAGAAAACCAAATCCCTTGTGCCTTGAGGATGTCCATTTTGGATGTGGCTGCCTTTCCTTCTTGCCTAGAGAGGAAACAAAGTGATGGTCTCCTACAAAAGATGCGTCAGTGTGTGTGCCTAAAGTTCAGCAGGATAAATGCAAGTCTTAGAGGCAATCTGCCAGATGTTATTTGTTGAAGCTGCCTCTAGGCTGCTCTGAAGCATACCAACACATATGTCAGGGCAGAATGAGAGTCAGGGCAACTTTCCAATTTTTCTTGCTCCCAGAGGCTCTCCAGGGGAAGCTAAGTTTAGGAACAGAGAAACAAAGACCATGAAAATGAGATTGATGCAGGGTCTAATGCTGTGGCAACTATAGAGCATCATATATGTAATTTTACAAATTTTGAACACAAAACAATAAAGGTGTCTTTCTAAATACTTTGGTGTGTGGTGAAGGGGCATAAATCAGATGCAAATACTAGTGATATCATTGCTACTTCTGCTTCTGATCATATACTTTGGGAATGATGTGAGGCTTTAACAGGTCTTTTGAAATAGAATTTTTAGAAGGTACATTGGATTTTACTCAGGGTCATTCTAAGAAAATCTAGAGTTTAGCCCATTCATTTCCACCCCTTGCCTTTGTACATACATGTAAAATAAACAGACCAAAATATATGTAGTATTGGTTGCAAAATAAGTGGTTGATGCTATGAAAGTAAAAAAACTTGCCCAAATAAACATAACATGGTAGTGAAACACTGTTCTTGAAGCAACAACCTGCAAAGATGCTATTGCTTATATTCTTACATTATCATCCTTCCATGAACAGACAGTTTAGTTAGACTGCTATCTATGGGGAAAGTCTATTTTTAGCATGTTTGTGCATTGGCCAGCATAGCCAGATGCTGGTGCCTAATACTTGTCTATTGAAAGTGAAAAGACAGAACTTACTGTAGTTTAAGAAGGGAACTCTCAAAAAAATTTACTATACTATGCAGACTGTGCCTATTTAGTCCTTAACCTCCATTTCTTTGCAATAAGATATAGCATTAAAGAGATGACAGTGATGTATTTGTTATCCTGCCTGATAGTCTTGCATTTTGTTTCATCTCCTCTTGCAGTTTTACCTTACTAACATTCTCCATCTGAATATTTGCATCAGACACTTTTGGTATGTAAATTACGTCTAGTACGTAATTATGCACAGCCGCAGGGTTGCATAAATAAATTTTCATTAATTTTGCACGTCAACCCTGAAATGAGTACACCTGTACTAGACCAAGACCTGGAAACTGATTACTGCACCAGGACCACTTAGCTCAGGTGGGATTCTACACTGAGCTCTCCCACTTGCAGGACCTGGTCAGTCACATCTGCACAATGCTGTGACATCCTACAGATGTGTACGGAGGGATGTCAGAAAACCAAAAGGGGTGGCAGAGAGTGGAGCTCAGTGGTGGTACTTCTAGGAGGAGAAGTGGGTCAGCTGAAGAAGGACACTTGAAGCTTTGACTCAATTCACTTTTCCCTGTAAAACTCAGAAATTTACTTCATGAGATTATTTTTAAAATGTTTTTCAAAACTGTATTTGTATGAACAATGTCTTTGATGAAAAATGGGGATTTTCATGTTTAGTTTCCTTAGAAGCAGTTTTTCAGTATTCATTTGGCATGTTTTAATGAAAATTCCCACTTTTTAAAATTAATTTCTGAAACATTTTGTAGATTAACTTGGAGAGAAGAAAAAAATATAACTCACAAGTAATTTATTTCTCGATTACAGCCATCTCATATCCTCTGTGTGTATAAATCAGTTCAGTTTAGCAATACCAATTAAACAAACTGTAGCTTTAAAACGTCAAAATATCTTTAAATGAAATGAAATATTTATTTTTTTTAAATGAGCAGTCTCACACAATTAATTAGCTTGAAATTTTGCATAATAACTGAAATACAGGGCCATACAGAGGCTAGATACTATGGATACCAAAGTGTGTGTGTGTGGTGTGCGTGTGTGTGGGCACTCACATATCTTTGTATACCCAGCTCACACTTCTGGATCCCTACATGTAAAAACACATAAGCATGTACATGCATATTTACAGATGCCTAAAATCCCTCATGGAACTACTGGTGACTACCTCTCCAGGCAAATAAGGCTCATAAATTGACACATTTTGCTTAATCTGTATGTAAAGCGTGTTACACATCACTGTTACAATGCAGACATCTTAACTTAAAATGAGACGAAAACAAACATAAAATTAGCACTTTAGGGAACCCCCTACCACTCAATTTGTGTTGGGTTTAACACCTTCTTATTTTATATATCCTTCTACATAAACAGTTTTATATCAGCCCTTTATATGGTGCCTTCAAAGAATTAAATGTTGAGCTGTTTAAAAGCACTAATTAGCAGCTTTAATACAAAGGGGAGCATAGTTATTAGTAAAATCTTGTAAACCTAGAATACCCTTTGGGCCCCATCATTTGTGTGTGAAATAACTCAATAAAAATATTATATTGTTAATCACAAAAACCTTCAAGGGAAATACTAAATCTGGGAAGAAATATAAACTGTACCTTTCAGAACAAAGGAAGGAAAGTGACCGTCCACATTAAAGCAAAGCCATAAAACCCCAAAAAGAATATATTCATTGATAAAGTGCAGCTTGTTTCCTAGTAAGGGGTTTGCAATCTGTAACCTTATGCACATACAACAACAAACATGCATTAATGGTGTTTAGTTTAAACACAGCTAGTGACATATTTATTAAATTAGCACTTCATTCCTTTCAGTAATGTGCAAAAATAACAGGGCTTTTGGAAAAGGTAGCTTTTAGTAGTGGTAAGATAATCTTTGAATCTGTAGTTATTTTGGCGCAATGCAAATTACACACACATGCACACACACACACACATATACATGTGCATAATATGTATTATTAGAGATGTTAATAAAGGCATTGTGATCAATCTCACCTGGATTTTCTTTCTAGATAACTAAGAGTACCTTTAATTTTATTTGATACATTGAAATTATGCTTGACAATGCTGAGTTCTACTTCTTTCAGTACTTCACACATGGTTTATGTTAATACTTAATATTTATAATGCAAGTAAATAATTACTTGTTTAGTAATTAAATTTAAGTAACATTTACTTAAACATTTAAAAATTACACTTATTCCAACATTATTAAGGAGGTAGTGTTTCTAATTTATACAATGTAATGGAGCTGAGTGGCACTAAATGAAAGAAGAAACCTCCACAAATATGGAGAAAGTCTTTTGATTGACAACTAATGCTTAAAACATAAAATATTAAGAATTGCAGAATGTAGAGATGCTAAAAAAGGACACAGAACATTGCTTTTTGTAGGTAATAGGCTATTTCTTGAGACAGAGCCAAAGACTTTCACCTTAAAAAATCTAACTTTATGCCAGTGCTCCACTGAAAGGTGTTTGACCAGTACTTTTAATTTTAAATTTCAAGGGAAGAATTCTGGGGTCATTTAACCTTCTGGAATTATTATTATAACATTTTTATATGCCATCATGCAGTATCAATATTTTTATCCAGTATAGTTCTTCCCCTCACATTTCCTAGGGAACAGATAGAAAGGGGGCAGAGGGGGGAGCTTGCCCAGCATATTTTAACCAGTATCATCATAACGATTATTTGCTAATTTTAGTGCTAGTGGATTTTATATTTTTAATAGGAAAAGTAAAGAAGCATAGTTTCTAATATTTGAGGACAATTTTATGTAGAAATTTCTCCACAATGAGCAATGTCTATCCCAGTATATTTGCTGTGACTATATTTTTAATGTATTTCTCTAACATGAAAAGCTGGCCAGAGCTTAAACTTTTTTCTTTTAGTATGTCAAGCTTTGCTTTTTACGGTGTTTTATGTTACAACCTAATTAGTATCTTACAGTGCCCTTACATGTACTTAGGGTGTAGGGTTTCACTAAATACACTGAACGTTTTATTTTGGGGGACCTCCGTGACACACTCTAAGCAGTTTTAGGCAGGCTAAGAATATGTTTCCAGTCAATCAAGCCCCTAGAGATAGGTTATCCACCTCTGGCTAATGCACTGCTATAAAACCTTCACCGGTTCTGACTGCGTGATACAGTCTGTTATTAAACCCCTAACTGTGCACGGCCACGGGATTCGGAAGGGGGGAGGGAGACAATTATTTCCAGTACTTCATAAAGCCTACTTCAACAAATTATATGAAGATTAACTAATAGCAGCCTCAGCATTGGATGGCTGGCCAAATTAGGTATGACTTATCAGACGAGTGCTTCATGGGCTGCTCTTTAGAGCCTGCCTTTGCAGAGAGGGTCTTTCAATGGATGATGAACCAGGTCTGCTGTAACAATAGAGAGATCAAGCAAACGGTGCTTTGAGCTCCTCTGCACACCGAGCCACTTCGGAGAGCCAGTGAGGTCTCCGAGTGCTGGCGGTTTTCCTGCTGAGGATTAAATGTGCCTGCACAAAGCTGGGATATCCCACAAATCAAAAGCAGCGGGCAAGGAGAATGGGCAAGCGATGGGAAGCACAATCCAGAGCACCATGATGGATTAGGGAAAGGGCCTTGTGAATGCTCCCTTTATGTGAAGGGGAGATAATCCGTCAATCTCAACAGGGCAATCCTGTCAGGCTATACCATGCTGGAATCCCTGGCATCCTCTTTGTTTTTTTATCCATCCTGTGGAGGGCACCAGCATTCAATGGCATTTTTTACCCTGGGCATTTGACAAGGAGCTGAGGAGGGATATGGGCTATGTCTGGGAAAGGAACTATCTTTTGGCCTCTCTGCAAAATTGCTGTATTATCTTCCATCTTTGGAGGGCCGGGGAAAAGCCGGTCCAAGATGTTTTGGAAAGGCTGGCATCTCTAACCTTGCAGTAATAAAATGCAAGATACATTGTTCATGGTTAGAATATCTTAAGATTCAGACAGGGCAAGATTAGTCCAGTGCCATGCAGGTAGAGCACTTGCTGGGACAGAAGGGCTTCCCAGGAGGAAAACCTAGGAAGGTCTAGACTTAAGCAGAGTTTATGTTTAACCATGAAGGGATCACCCTGCTCTCTCTACAAAGACCTTTCATTTCCATCTGGAATGAGTATACGATAACCTAGTCAGACCAGCCTCTCAGTCACCAATCAAAACACTGACTCTTGACATTTGCCTAATTATCTTTTCTCATCATCAGTCATCTCTTGAAGTCTTTGCTTCATTCAGATGCCAGGTATTTCCGAAATTAATCATGTCATTGAAGGCGGCATCTTTTCATGTAAATGGACTTTATTATCTCGATCGAAAAGCTCCCCCCCCCCCTCCTCCTTTGAGCTGCAAAAGCCCATTTGTAGTGAAAGTGTCTGAAATCTGACATGCTGCCTTCTCAAGAAAGATTCGTAGTGGTGACCTCCCAGCAAGAGCTAAGCATCCGTCACCGGAGTGCGTGTGTGTGCTGCTCGCACCCTTGGGCTGGATGCATGCTAATTTGCCCCATTGTTTCAGGGTGAGTGGCTTTCCAGCACTTCTAAACAAAGCCTTTTTGCATAAGCTTCTGTGTGTACAATTATTTTACGTTCACATCATTCCATCATCCTATGTCTATTCCTGATACAAGAGGGGATGGAAATGTCTTTGTTTTCTTGTTACACTAGGGATTACAGGCTGGATTTAGCACGTTAGCAAGGCCACTCCTCTTTCATTAAATCCCACTTGACAAATGTTTGGGGCCATAGGATTGATCAGCCCATCGCACAGCTCATCCTAGCTTCAACTTTCAAAGGGGTACTATCTTCAAACCATGTTGATTCAACAAGAAACCAATCCACAGTAAATTACTGTGCATGCAGAGTATTGCAGGGATGGATGAAGAAGTAAAAATGACAGGCATGCTCTTTGGACTTATCAAAGCCTTGGTAGAAGAATGCTTTCATTTTGTTCATTAGACTAATATTTTAATTAATTCTATGATGAGCAAGATTAAGACCAGATCAGCACTGATAATGCAGTTCTTAATTTTGGATATTTCACTTTCAAAGTTTGTGATGATGCATATAACAACTCCTTTCAAAAACACCCTGCTATTTTATACCCATTGAGCTTCCCTCTGGGGCCATCTGAGGACATCATTATTAATTGTTGGCAAGCTCTATGCTCAGAAGTTTAAGAAGTTTAACTTCTGAGTAAAAGGTAGAAGTGGAAGATTTTCTCTCCGCTTATGTACTTACAGTGTAAAGTACTAAAGCCTTAAGGTCACTGGTTTTTATCATTGGCAATGATCTGAAAGGATCAACAAATTTATTAGAAAGTTTTAAGTGTTGTGTACCATGTGAGAGCCGTGTTCTGTATTCCCTGGTTTTCCTGGTAACTGTTTAAAAACATAAACAGACCAAAAGCTAGGATTTTTTAATTACAGGCACAGTTACACATCATTGACAATAGCTACAAGTATTTTGATGTAATGTATAGATTTTTGATTTGTGGATGCTAAAGGCAAAAAGAAGCAAGGCCATTACCTAGTTTGCTTCTCTGCCCAGTAAAGGCCACAGGACTCCTTCAAGGTTTTTTATGTTGCTCTATATCTCAGCGGACCTTCTAACTATCCTGATGGCAAAGCCACCACAATATTCAGTCAATTGCTCACATTGCTAAGCACTCTCATAGTTAAAAAAATTCCCCTTAATTTCTGGCACGAATTCATCTAGCTTTGACCTCTAGATGTTAGATCTTGTTTTACGTACGTCTTTGTTAAACTGAAGAGCTCTCCATCAAATTCTGTTTCTTCTGAAGGTTCTTGTATACTGTGGTCAAGGCAATCCTTAACCTTTTCTCTATTTAGCTAAACAGTCTGAGCTTCTTGAGCCTCTCACAATTGTTTTCTAATCCTCACAGCGTTTTCAAGTCCTTTAGCCATTCCCTTGGCTCCTCTCTCTAATTTATCAAAAACCTCTTTAAACATAGGCACCAGAATGATTCCATTAGTGGTCACAACAGTGCCACAGAAAAGATAATATAACTCAGGCTTCTCCTTGCGTACATATCCTACTAAGGACTGAAGTTACCCTCCCAGCTACAGAGCTAACATGTAGCTGTCCAGCCACCATCCAGCCACGTTCCTTCATTCCAGAAGAGAGTCATCCCCTTCTGTAACTATTCCCTGGACTCTGTTTACCCAAAGTTATCATTTTACACTTTCCCTGGCTCGTCGTTGTCTTTGTGCATGTGTCCTGTCGTCGCTACTTACAGCCTTCCCAGTCTATGTGAGCGACAACTTCATGTTTTCTAACAGCTGTTGAAGATGTTGAACAGCACCCATCCACTCAAGAAATAATGATTAATTCCCAAATTCTCAATAAATATTCCCTACACAGAGTGAAAGAATACCAGCTGCCCTCCTGCTCCTGCCTTGCTAAGAAACTTGTGCACCACAAAGCACAGAGAAGAGGCAATACCCTTATCTCTGCCTGGCACCTCACGTGTCATGCCCACTTTGGTGTGAGATTTTTCATTCTCTTTTTTTTTGTCTGTCCTGAGAAAGTACTTATACCTCATTCAGAGACAAGAGAGTGGGAAACTATCGCCTCTATCAAGGAAGAGTTAAAACTCTTGTCTGCCTGATAAAAGGATGTGTGCTAAAGCCAAGACAGAATTCACCAAGTGAAAGCCATTTATAGGCAGAGTAATACTTGCTTCCTTAAATTTAGATTTGCTGTTTTGTAAAGGGCTGCTGCAGCTTTCTGAGATTGACAGGTTGCTTGGTGTTTATCATTAATTATTGACATTAATTTATTGTTAATTATCATGTCATTATTGCTGTGGTACAATTTCAGTAATAAAGTGGTGGGCAGAATCCTTTTGTATGAGTAAAAGTGTAGGCTTGTCCTAAGGAATTGTAGGAAAGCTTTTTCAAAAAGTATTAAAAAAAAATCCTCACTAGTTTTAAATTATTTATCACTATCAATACATTTAAATGGATTTCCCTGTACTAGCCATAACATATATTTTTCTCAATAGTTTTCAGTAGTTCTGGGAACTGTTTTTCACAGAAATGTCTAATTGTTATCATTGGTAATTAAATTTATTTATTATGTTTTGCTGTAGCTGAAGGAGTTCTTCATGCCTTTGACATGCTTTCTTGTACACCCTCACCAAAGATGAATGGAGGTACAATTAAATTTTAAAAAAACCTGTTTCTTTTTCATGGTGCAATTTGTAACCATCTCTGATTTTTGTCCAATTTAAAATTTATTTAATTTGTTTTCTATTTTGTAGTTTTTGAACATACTTTTTTTTTTTGCCTTGGTGTCCTCTACCCCCTCATTTTTTTTAATTCATTCCCATCCACAAATTGTCATTTGTATTCTGATAACTTTTGAAGAAATCTTGCAAAACATCAGCTCCAGAGTTTTCCTTTGCCTTTTTAACCAAAATTTGTTATTTCCATACTGAAATTTGAAAAAATTGGTGCAGTGAAAAGGAGAAGGTGAAATGAACAAGGGGAGAAGAAATTTCCACCCTAAATAAAACAATATTTTTGGTTGCAAAATATGAAGGGAATAGAAAAAAAAAAAAAAGAGAGAAAGAGGGAAAGGGAATTTTAAAGCTTTCAGTTCTGATGGAAAAAAATTTGAAGCTTTTAACAAACAGAAGCATATTTGCAGAAAGGTGAGGTTCTGAGATGGGTAGAAAAAACAAAAGCTGGAAATGGAAATTCTTTTTTTTTTTTTTTAGAGCTTGCTTTCTGCCCTTCTTTCACAGAGTGCTAGGACACACAAGGGGTTAAAGGTCCAGGAAGAGAGCTAGGGAAGAAAAATCCCTCTGTTAATTGATCTGCCTGTCTGGTGACGAGGGCCAGCTGAAGCTTGTCAGAAACTGTATGAGCTGAATCAAGCTTGGGGCCCTAAGTAAAATACAGACACCTGGAGCGAGGAGGGGCTGGCTCGCACTGCCGCAGCTATTTAGTTGTTCTTTTAATGTAGGCAGGCGAGGGAAAGGGTCAAGCAGTGCTGAGCCTGGGCTTGAGAGATGTCAAATAGTTTTTCCACTGAAAAGAAACAAGGCTAAAGCCTGTTAATGGCATCTAATGCTATTATTGTGAAAGTCTGTGTGTACTTGTGGGCTTGCTGGTGTATGTTGGAGGCACGTTTTGGCAATTGAGGAGGCATTGTTGTTTGATAGTCTTACCCATAGACATGTCACTGGGCAAGCAGCAGTGGAAATGCAGAGTGAAGTCTGCACAACTTGATTTCAATTCACGCTGCTCAGGGCAATGTGCTCAGAAGGGATCCTTTACCTCCTGCCCTGCTTCCATTTCCAAAGGATGAAGTGATCCAGAGTACATCCTAAAAAACATTTTTCTTTCTCCTTACTCTTGGTTCTGCTTCCAGACGCCTCTGCCGATGCAATCTGGCTAGGATTCTGCATGCCACTTTGTTTGACCCTGATGACATAAGTTGACGCATGTACTTTTGAACCTTCCCAAGAATGAATAATATCCCTGCAATAAAATGAAATCCTAGCATTTTTAACCCACCAGCCCCTGTGATTGTTGGGGCTGGGCATGTCAAATGGTGGATCAGCCGATGTAGGCCTGAAATGGAAGTGGATAGATTTCAACCCCCAAACAAACAGGCCATTGAGACCTGGCACTAGTCCGCTTTTCTCCTGATACCTGTGATGAGCACGTTTGAAACACTGAAAGCTTTTTTTCATGGCTAGTGGAAGGGGAGGGAGAGGACTAAAGAAGGTGAAAAAGAGCAGAGAGACTTGTGACTTCACATTTTAAGGGTAGCAAGTACCCTAGGAAACCTCAGGGGCTGGAGGAGGCTCACTGGAGCTAAAGCTGCAAACCATCAGAGTTGCTTTGATTCTCCTGTGTTAGGTATAACTTAAAATAGGTCTTTCCCTCCCCTTTGTCCTGAGTTCCCAAAATACTACACTTCAATTAGAGATGGGCCTCAAGGTTACACCAAGTTCAGACTTCCGCCGATTTTAGTGAGGTCAAACCCAGAACTTTATTTGGGGATTTCTATGCTTTTTGAAGACTTCCGTACACCTGGCTGAGCCCAGGCCGTATAAAAGAGGACCAAGACACAAATGAACTGCATCATCATCATTATTAATGTAAGATCATAGTTATGCCATTCCTGCAGCTTTCCCATTTGGTGTCCAGACATGCCAAGAGCAGACCACAAGGAGACAGGAGTGGAGCCCTTTTCTCTGAGAGAAGCTGCCAAGCTTCTCCGTAAAGCCTTAAACCCTGACAAGGCACTGTGAAATACTGAAATGATCTTTTCTGAAGGAGGATTGTACTTAAATCAGGATGCAGGAGCTTGTATTTGGCTGGACCAGTGTAATAACACTGCATGGCTGAAATAGAAACTGCCAGTATGTATTTGTGTGTATTATTTGTTGGATGCCATGAATCCTTTTTCCTCTGGACTTCTAGTACTATTCACATTTATCAACAAAATAGAAGGTTTGCCTAAAAATTGTACATTTACATATTTATATTTAAATATTGCATTGAAAATGGCAAGGACAAATAAACACACATGTTAGAAGGAGATCAGGTCTCTCCTTGATTAGGTCATTGTTTCAGTTAAAAAAGAATCAGATTTCATTTTTTAAATTCATTTAAAATGATCAGACTACCTTGAATCTGTCTTTCACACTTCAATTTTGTTTTGTTTCTTGAAGAGGCACTGAGGAAAACTGATTGCAGTTATTCTTGACATTTTAAATGGCCATCCTTTTCCTCTTGGATATGGTACCCAGATGTATAGTTAGAAAGTTAAAGTGGCTCAGCTAAAGATAAGGATGCTGTGAACTTCGATTTTACAACTCCTGCCTTGGCCTCCCAGCCCAGCTGATTTAGTAGGAATGAGCTTGCCCAGCTCACAGAAATTCAGCCCGGGGGGAAAAGGAGGGGGGGAAAATAACAGTGCTCCACAGACCTCTGCTCCAAATGCACGTGGAAAACTGCTTGACCGGAATGTCAAGAGCAGCCCTGGCTCTGCAGCCTCCCCTGAACCGGGCACCTGGGGAAGCTGCCCACGGTGGGGCAGGCTGAGCAGTGCTGTGGGCACGACCTGGGGTTGCCTGGCTGGAGAAATACAGGAGATGGAAAGATAATAAAAGGAGAGCATGGGGAATAGATTGCTTGAGCAGAATATTTTAGCTTTAAATAAATAAATAAATCCACAGACAACTCACTCCTCTAAGATTTCAGTCCTCTGTATGAGACTGATGAAATTTATACAAGAAAGAGAGACATAATGAAAGAAATTGTTTATTTGTTTGTTTGCCTTTATAAAACCCATTTGGGAGGAACATCAACAAATATACCATACATCAGTTATCTGCCTTATACCAGTTACTCTGATGCTGGAGACATCTTTTGTTAGAAATTAATGTATGTAATAAAGTTTTACATTTTTCATATGTTTTGAAGTATGTGGGTCATAATTCTTTTGACTGCATAATTACTTTTTCTACACAAGAAAAATGAGGTGCTTAGTCCTAAGTAAATAACCTCAAAACAAACCAAGACAAACAGTTGCATCTTTTTTATCTTCTGGGTCTTGCACAATAAATATTTTGTTAGAAACTTAAAGAAAATAGTTATATATTTTCCATATAATTTCTCTTAAAAAAAAAACAGACCCTCTAGAATCACATTGAAAAATACACTGAAGTTAGAGAGGAAAAGAAATGTATTATTTTTTGACATCTTTAGGTGCAGGTGAAAATAATACTTACCTGAATTTCACTAGACCCAAGAACATTTAGAGCTCTTGCTGCTCTGCCTCCATTCCCTTTAAATGAGCCTGAAGCCAGGACTAAAGAGCCAGGGTGATATGCAGATGCATGAGAAGAACAGACCAGCTGAACCAGCAGGCAATGGAAAAACTCCCTCTACAAACCAAACTGCCTTAATTTTGGTGGCTGATGGCGCATATTGGAAAATGGTGTGATAACCTCAAAAAAATAAGTGTCTGGGTTATATATCATGCCATTATAAAAGAAGGGGTTGTGCACTGGTTTTTTTTTTCCTAATTCAGTACCCTTTTTGGTTTGTTAATGGGGTTTTTATGAGATTTCTGGATGACGTTACATTGGGTTTGTGAACCTCTCTATTTTTTCTTGAGCATCAGAAACTTTTTGGAAGACTGTTAAAGAAAATAGGTTTTGCAGAGAGGGCAGCAGTAGTTTAGGTTCCCCAGCCAGTAAATAACTGTATATATAGGGTGCAAGTAGGTGCTCTGGCCATGTACTACTGGCAGCAACTCAGTCCCTGAAGGAAAGGAGCCCTGGAAAAGGTCATAGCCAGTTTGCCATTTCTAATCCTTAAGCACTGAACTAATGTCAACTCGGGGTCATGTAAATACAGATAGGAAAAGGGGAAGAAGAAGGGCTTTAGGGAAAAAAAATCGAGATGTGGGGTTTTTTAAACTAAACTGAAATAAGCAACTCTTCTTCAGAAATCAAGGAGTCACACCGGGTTTGCCACTGGCTTAAATAAATCAATTAAAGTACTGATTTCAAGTTAAACCAATATGCTAGCAAGATCTTAGGTTTTCATCTTCTGAAGACTTATGTGCATTCTTGGCTGAACAGTGGGAGTGATTATCTGTATAATTCATGATACAAATACGGCCCTATTATTTAAGGATTCAGCTTTATAATATACTCTATATTTGCAGATTGTTGCCTCTGTACAGGGCTTTTGGGGATTTGGAACCACTTTCTCTGGGTAAAATGTGTTTCCAACTCCCCCATCCACCCCTTTATTATGCTCTCATGGTCATGACTGTTGTCTCTTCCTCATCTGCATGGATTGCACTGGTGGTGCTGGTGAGGGACATGCCACTTCTGCAGAGCCAGGACATTTTTTTATAAATATGTAAATAAAATTTACCTTCTTTTGCTGACCCCTTGAAGGGCCATTTTTGGCCTGCAGCAAATATTTATGTGTGAGCAGTAAACCCCTGAAACTGAGGGGTTATAGTGGAAATGCTGACAGAGTATTAAGAGACCTTTAACCCTTGGTTTAGCTGGCCCTGCTATAATTACAGGTCTGTCTGTTATTTTCAATAATAAGCACTCGTCATGACCTTGCTTCTATTTTTTAATTATAGTAGAAGTTGTGAAGGGAATTATTACTAAGTTGGGGGTTCCCCCTCTCTCTGAATTCAATCTTTATTAAACATGTAAAGCGCTGAAGAGGCAGGATTGGGCTAATAGCCTTTTCCCTCCCTTTCCCTCCCCCCTTTCTGGACTGTAGTTCAAGTTGTGCATAAGCCCTGAGTAAAAGCCCTGTGATTTGAGCCTCCCAAGTCCCCTGTGAGCACTGAAGCTGGCTGTACAATAAGCATCAAAGGTTAATGAACAAGAGAAAAAAAGTTGACATTTCATTTGGTAATGACTCTGGTGCTTGAATTCTGAATGGAAAGTATGAGATCCAGGAGAAGTTAGTTTTTTCTTTTCTCCTTCCCTCCCTTTCTTTTCCAAAACCTCCATGTCTGGAGGAGGCAGGTCCTATCAAACCCCAGAAATGTCTGTTAAGGAGTTTTTGTGATCACAAACAACTGGTTCATAGCTTGCAGTTTAAGGAGACCAGCTGGAATACATTTTCAAGCAGCACTGTCAGTCCCTGCTCTGGCTCCCCCCAGCTTTGGGGAGGGAGGGAGCTCACTGGGGCAATGATATCCAGCCCCTTTCACTGCTGACCCATGGCAGTTCAGCGAGCTCCTGGCACTCAAGGTGGAAAAATGCCCCGTTCTCATCAGCTGAGCAATATCCCAGTGGGTTTTCACCATTGGCCCCTGCAGAAGTTCCCTCAGCCTCCATTGCCCAAATTTAATGAGGCTGAAGTTGCACACTGAGTCTGCAGTGTGCAGGGAATCCCCAAGGGACAGGGATATTTTACACCTTGGTGTAACATTGCCAAAGGGATGATGGAGGGATGTATGCCTCCCTGGGAGGTGAACAATTCACAGCAGCCCAGCCATGGCCTGGAAATCTCCACAGGGGTGACAGCAGCACCCATCCCCAGTGTGACCATGGGACTCTCCTGAGACATGCATATCAGCAGGGTTAGAGTAGTGGAGGGGCCATATACTGCCTGGAGAAAGGGAGATCTTCCATCCTAAAGCTGTAGTCTTTTGGGATGAGCGTTGGCTTTTCTTTTCATGGGACTGAGCTAAACTCTGTATTTTGCATATGCAAACCCCCTGACACTGAAAGGAGGCAAGCAGAGAGAAAAGGCATGGTATAGGAAGAGCACAACAGATCTTTGCATTGCAGCACAGGCATGTTAAAAACAAGAAGATGACAAGAGATGTACTTCAAGGCAGGAATTTTCCTGGCATCTTCTGCCTTCCCACTCATATGAGCCCCACAAAGGGTACAGAATTTGTGTTGGCCCTCATCCCCCTGGGGAAGGAGACCTTGGCTGTTCTTTCAGTATCTCCCCATCAGATCCACAAATTGAACCTGTGGAGCAGTTTAGGTATTTTCTTTTTTAATAGGAGTGATGGATTGGCCTTCAGTGGCTGAATGACCTTTCTGTTCCAGGCTAGGCAGCTGTGGAGGGTTTGAGAAACATGACTGGATCAGGCCCTTAGGAAATGCTTTCACTAAAGCACTTTATGTACATTCAGGGAGCTCATGAATCACTGGGCTTTGCAGATAACTTTACCCTTAAAATATAGGCGATTATATCCATTTTAATATTTACCCAGGTAGGATACAAAGCGTGTGGCCATGAGGCGTAGCGCAGCGGTGAGCGATTGCTTGTCTGCATTGTTTATAGATGAGTAATTAGAGCTGCTGTGCTGAGGCTGTGGGATGGAGACCAAACTGGCTGGATATTTATTTACATGACTCAGTGAGCTGGAAGCATAACTTATAGGTGTTATTCTTTCTCTCCCCACTACCAGCCTCCCTGCCCCAAAAAAAGCAGTTTTGGAGTATCCATGGCTACTTAATGCTGTGTCTTCACACTACTTGTTTTGAACACCGTGTTCCTTTATTGAACATGGTGAAAGGAAAATGAATTAGCAAAAGCTGGCGCAGGTAATTAATATTGTGTGGGTGAGAGAGGGAGAACACTTCTTAAATGGCTTGCATTACATTCATAAATCTGTTCTATAGTGTTCACTGCTTGTAATTATGGCTAAGGATGCTCATCTGCTCCTCATCTTCCACCACATACCACTGGCTGCCTTCTCCAGTTTGATGATATTGAGTAGTCTACCTTGAATAATTTAGACCTTAAATTAAATATTTACACTTAAGTATTGCTGATATGCTATTTTCATATACATGTCCAAAACACTTCTGTTTACAAATTAATCACAATTATGCCCATATTATAAGCCAGTCTTTATTTCCTTGATTCCTGGAATCTTCACAGTTGGATAGATAGTCTCCATTGCTACATACTATGACTATTCCCTGTATATCTTTCCTTTTAAAAGGTATTTTGGCTTTATTATAAGTATCTTCACAAATCTGGAGAACTAAGCAGAGGAAAGCATGAGCTGGCCAGGAGAACTCTCTGTGTCTCTTAGGTAGCTGCCCTGTGGTGGGATGACCAGGAGATAACTTAGCCAGGTCACTTGTTCTCCATATCCAACTGCTTTTTTTAATTTAAGTGCTTCCTCTGACCTTTCCACTTTCCATAACACACTAGGACTGGTGTGGATATACATCTACATAAAAGCAATACTGGACCATTTTCCTCCTTTGTAAGTCTATTAAACCCTAATCAAGACCAATAATACTTAACAGTAGGATCCTTCTTTTCTTTCTTTTCTTTCTTTTCTTTCTTTCTTTTTCTTTCTTTCTTTCTTTCTTTCTTTCTTTCTTTCTTTCTTTCTTTCTTTCTTTCTTTCTTTCTTTCTTTCTTTCTTTCTTTCTTTCTTTCTTTCTTTCTTTCTTTCTTTCTTTCTTTCTTTCTTTCTTTCTTTCTTTCTTTCTTTCTTTCTTTCTTTCTTTCTTTCTTTCTTTCTTTCTTTCTTTCTTTCTTTCTTTCTTTCTTTCTTTCTTTCTTTCTTTCTTTCTTTCCTGTGTTATCTGTTGCTATTAAATTTGGTATTTATTGTTGTTGAAGGCAGTTTTTTTTTTTTTTAATAAAATGTTCAAAACCAGTTATTTCCTTTCTGAAGGCAGTTATTTACCCTTCTGTAATAATTTGTATAGTCCCTAAATGCTATAGGGATATTCTTCTTGCTAACTCTGGCTAAAATAAAAGGAAGGAAACCACTGGCTGTATGTTAGAGCAGGTCAGGAAAGGGGCAAGTTGATTTATGCTTCCAAATGATCCAATGCCATGAAGCATTTAAAGGCACACTGGCTTGCAAGGATGTGAGGAGTCTTCAGTTGCCACTGGCAGGCACAGCAGAGCAGCAGCCCCCACATTGGCCTTGGGGAGGCTGCAATGCGCTGCCCACACCATCCTGGACAGAGAGATGCTGCTGGTCCCCATGCAAAAGCCAAGACTCAGGGAAACTCAGGCTTTCAAGTCATTTATCTGCCTCCTGAAATCCTACATGGTCTATCCAATTGCCGAAGTAAATGAACAAATCACATTTTTAGTGTTTTGCTCATTTTGTTTGATAGATTGCCAAGAAAGAAATTTCAAGGGGTCCACAAGTCATTCAGGTGAAAGAGTGACTTTCTGCTGTGTCTTTCGTGTGAGTAAAATGCAGATCTATAAAGGATTAGGAGTCGTTATTCAGAGTTTGAACTTTAACATTCCTCAAGCCTCAAATTTTTAATCTTCAAAGGAAAGTAGTCATTTCATGGCAAGTCATGAAATGTGAATTATTTATTCCACTAGTAAATATGTAATTAGGCATATTTTGAAAATCTGTAATTAATCCCTCACCCCTTAAACCCATAAGAAATGCTAATATGCCTCTGAGGTAAGGCAGGTTTCTATAAAGGGCATTATGTAAGCTGTTCTGATCTGTTGTATAATTATGTTTGCTGTCTGTAGTGGAAAAAAATCCTAGTGAGAATTTGTTGTGGAGGAAAGGGAAGAAAGGGAAGAAAAAGCTTAACTTCTCACTGAGCAGGAGGCAATTATTAAATGGCAATATAAGCAAACCTTTTCATTTTGTTGGACTGGGTTTCAAAGGGTTTCAAAGTGCTTGCATTGGGCAAGAAAATCAAGGCTGCTTGTTTTATTCCTACAAGATGCAGCAAATTATCAGCCCTGCCTTAATAACTCCATAGCCTAGGAGCTCTTCTGGCCTTGCTACACCCACAGTTTAGCACAACTGTTTGTTGATAAACCCTTTTATCCTCTTGTTCCAGTATCTTCCCCAGTGGATTTTTCCTAAAAAACAGGGTCTGGAATCCAAGCAGTATCTTTTGAACCATGTTCACTTTTTCATCTTGCATCATGATAGAACAATATAAAGAAGTATGACCAAAAAGAAATTTATTTATATTTCACATATATATGAAATACAACTTCCTGTCTTGCTTTTGCAGCAAGAAAATCTGTTGAGAAGAAAGTTTATCTGACTAATTTTATCATTGTGGAAAGCCTAAGAGCAGATTGCTGAGTTCAAACATGATTTTAGTTTGAAATGACTAGACATATTTTAAGAACCTTTCACTAACAGCAAGCGCCAGAACTCTGTCACTTTGCTGTAAGAGTCTCTTGTTAACATTTTAACTTCATTGACAGGACAGGGACAACCTCCTTCTTGAGCTGATGAAAGACATTTTGGTCAAAATTGGGCATTTTGGCACTTAGGGTTACACTTACAGGGCTCCACAAGGGACCTGTACACATCAGAAAAGATTATATAAATTTTCTCCAAAAAAAAGCAGACAAGTTCATGCAGATATGTTCTTTCGTGATTAGTAAAAACAACCACCTGACTACAGCCTTGGAAGAAGTAGGTTGCTGTTTTCCAAAACAGAATAACAGGGGCAAGATTTCTGTATGGTGTGGACTGTTTTCAATACTTAACTATTCTCAAGGTCTTAATTACTGAGATAATTAGTTCATTATTTCCTCACTCCCACCAGTGGTGGTATGTGGGAATTATAGCTCTCTTTTCTCCATGCAGCTTTTTACTTTTTTCCCAAGGAAAAACCTTAGGTCAAACCTGTGCCCTCAAAACTATCTGTCTTTCAAGGACCTCTGAAAGAGACACCTTTAAATGTGTGCTGAACTTGTGTGCAGAATTTGAGCATCGATAAAGCAGATGTACATCCCTTTCTTTTCTGAAATGTAGGCAGCTTCATGTTATAAAGGCTGTAGCTCTTAAAACTGTGCCATAAGAAGAAAGTGACTGTAGAAGCTAAAAAATACCCATCAGGCTGCTCCTCAACAGGAACACATGCCTGAGTCAATGGCACTCAATGGAAGAGGACCACTGAAGTGAACACAGCTTTTTGTAGCCTGAATTACTTTAAAGCAATAAGAAATGCAGTAGAAGCTGTTGATGTCCTGGTGAATTTGTCATGGGTATTTTAATGTTTGTCATCTTTATTAAAGACCTTGGAGATATGAGATGATGTGAGGATCCCAGCTTTATTAAAGATCTTGGAGATGTGAGATGATGTGAGGATCTCAGCTTTTGTCTGAATCAAGCAAGTGCACTCACAGCAAAGATGCTGCTTCACTGGAGAGAAAGGAAATATACCCTGCTCCACTGTGGTTTTTGTTCTGAAAGTCTTTAATGTTTAGGCACTCTCTTAGGAGGAAAAAAAGGGGCATTTCCAGGGAGTCATTTATGCCACCTTAAATAGACGTGTTGGCTCTTCCATACCCATTAGCTCACAGCAAATGACAAGACATCTAATTTTCTGGTGCATGAATAGTTGACTGAAGTGAATAGAAGCCCAGGTCAAGCTCTGACAGAACCTAGCCCAGATGGCAATTACAAAGAGCTTCATATGTATCATTGAAATTTTATTATTTTTAAGTCCCAATGATAATTCCTGGGGTCCTAAATGATGAGTATTCAGCACTGGTGTTTGGCAAAGCTGTGTCTGTTTATTTTTATTTCAATTACATATAAGTCAAAAATAGTCTTGTTTGTGTTTTAACACACAGCAAAGAGGGAATATAAATTCCCATAATGTGAGCTTTTCAATGAGGATCCATTTCAGTTTTCAGTTCATTTTGTATAGTGAATATACAATAGAAGTGCTGCCAGTGGACATTATAACCAAAAGTATGCTGGCTTCAGCAATGGAGAGATAAACCTCTCCTCAGATGGTGCTTTTGGTGCAGAGAAGTGTCTGTGTCAACAAAACAATCCTCAAAAATGTAAAGGACTGCTGCAAAGAGGAAGGGAATAATCAGATCTCCAAGCCTCTTGAAGATAGGACAAGAAGTAATGAGCTTAAATTGCAGTAAGAAAGATTCAGGTTAAAACCCTCTTGTGATAAGAACTGCTAGACATTGCCTGGGGAGGTGGCAGCATTTCCAGCACTGAAGACCTTAACACGCCAAAGATAAGCATTCTGTCAGGAATGACACAGGTGCTGTGGGCCAGGGATGGCACGATTTACCTCTGGAAATCCCCTCCAGCCCTTTGAGGTGATGACTTTTCGGGGTTATGCACTTTGGGACGGCCTGCAATGTGAAGCTCTGGCAGAGTTGTGTTGGAGATTTTCATCTGTGATAAATTCTCCATGTTGTTAGGTCTGGGAAGGTTTAAAGAATGATAAGTGTGTTTGGAGGAAATGAAAAGGAGCACTTTAGCATGCCTGGTTTTGGAAAAAAGCAATTTAGGCAAATTGGGTACCATGAAGTCCAAGTCTTTCAATGGACCCTCTCCTTGTTTTTCTGATTCACTCTCAGGGTAGATCACTGTCGAGCTTTCTTGTTGGGCACAAATGCCCCTGAGTGAAAAAGTAGAAGAGTTAGAGTGTTTCATTTGCATGGTTCAGCAAAGCAGCATATTGCCAAAACCTTGAGGAGAGGGAAAAAAGGATGGGCATGGGGGGAAAGGCAGTGGAAGGAGAAAGGAATTTGAAGTATCAGGAGCCTTTAGAGGGCAGTAAGAATCCTTGAAGGGGAAAAATGAGGGAAAAAAAAGAAGGCTGTTCTTGAGGAAAGATGGAACAGGGTGTTAAAGGGGGAGCTGAAAGGAAATGTTCCAGGATTTTGGTCAACAAACCTCCTGACCACTCTGAACTTCCCAGGTATTTTTTATACCTGACTGGTTTCTAATAATGCCCATGAACAGAGATTTTGCTACAAGCTCAAGTGAATAGTAGTGGTATGACAAATATGTTTCTACTTGGCTCCTGCCAAGATATTAGTGGAAATTTGGTATTATCTGTCTTTTAAACTCAGGAAGGCATGATCTGCTTTTCTCATATAAATATAAAGAGTCAGTAAAACAAATGAAACCCAAAAACCTTGAAATGCTACCAAGTACTTTCCTGTGCCATTAAATGGTTCCTCCCTGAGGAAAGAAGCTGAATCCTGGTCCTTGTGTACGTGTTCATCCATGTTTCTGTATTGTGCAGGCACCACACCCAGGGTGCATGAAATGGGAAGGAAGAGGGGGAATCAATGGGATAACTCCATATACCCACTGCTCCAGAGGCTGCTGTCACCACCGCAGTCCCACTCTCAGTGATAACTTTCTTGAGAAAACTTTGACTCCCAGGCAAGCTGGGAATTTGCTCCACATGAGCAAATCATGTCTAAATTTTGCCTCTTCACACCGTGAGGAAAACTCCTGATTTTATTTGCCAGGCATTTCTCAAGGCAGTATCCCCTACCCTATCAAAGGATGCTCTTACATCATCATTCATTAAACATTTGCTGCATGATAACTCCATTGTGCCATTGCATTCCAGCTATCTGTGTTTAGTTGCTCATAGTAAAATTGCTTTTACACTAATATGACTGCACAGGGCAGATTAATATGCTGCTGCACATAAATATTTGCCTTGCCAACTGGTCCTAGTTAGTTGGTTTGAGTGGAAAACCATGGGAGAGATTTGAAGCTAGAAGGCATAGAAATCTAAAGCCAGGATCTAACACAACGTTAGCTCCTTTTCTAGCTTATCCATGGTTCCCCGCTTCCCAAGTATGTTACATATAACTACTGCATTGCATTTTTAATTATGTTTGTTTTCTTCCTTGCAGTACCCATTTCTTACATTTCTTCTTCAATGTATATAGTACCCCAGCAACATCCACATTTATAATTACAGAAGATAAAGTTAAAGTATTCCTGAGGCAAAACTGCATTTTAACAACTGTGCTAATGTGGAAAACAACTTGTGCAGAATAAATATGCCCTACAATTAGTGGTATGCCGACATTTTTCATGGTTACCTTACATATAAATAAACTCAAGCCACTGACATTTTTCCTAAGGGCTTTTATCTCTGCAGCCCCAAAACTGCAGACAGATTTGTTGTAAGTAACACTATCGCCATATTAAGTTTGAAAGCCCATTATTTTTTTAAAAATTCATCTGCTTTTGCATCTGCATAGCTCGGGGCTGGGCCGGTGGGTCTGATATTGTCTGTGTGATGAAGCGTGGGTGCGTCCTGGGCTCCCTGAAGCCTATCATTTGGCTGAGGCTAACAGGAGGTGACTGGGCAAAGCCGTTTCACCTGAGGGTGGGCCAGGTCACAGGTCACTTGTAATAGCTTCCCCATGCATCTCCAGACCTGTAAATGAGACCAGAGCCTGACTCACTCCACTACACTTTCTTTGTCTTAGACGGATGCTCTAATCAAACAAATTACCTAGCCCGTGATCACAGCCACTGAGCCAGAGATGGTTCTGCAGACGTTTGTCTGGAGCCCTCCAAGCCCCCTCAACCGTGCAGCTCTGCTTAAAAGAAAGGGCTAATGTTTTCTACCAAAGGTAATAAAAAAGATTTCAGTTGCTTAGCTAAGCTGGCTTCAGAAAAAAATCCCCAGAGACGCCATGGGACACAGTTTGACACACACTGCACAGCAAAGGGCATGTACAGGAAATAATGAAAGCTCTGGCTGCCCCCAGCGTGGGGGTACACACGCTGTGGCTCCATGGACTCAGAGCATCTCCGTGAAGCCTAAATGCTACATCAGTAAGAGAGTAGGTGCACGTTACCTCTGGATGGGATTACTCTCTGATTGGGGTCTTATTTTCTTTTTTTTTCAAAGGGTAAAAAGACTGAGATGGGCAAAAATCTCATGGGAATAAGGTGAGCCCAACCATAAATAACTGGGCTCATCCAGCACCAATAGAGAAAAGCATACAGGCGTGGTTTGTTTTTTGTAAAAGTCAGCCTTAGGCAAAGGATTTAAAACTGATCAGCCTGCTGCAAACATATTATATTAGTCTTGTATTTATTTATTGCACAGTCCGTTAGTTTTATTTATTGACTGTCATTTCCTACTGTACTGCAGGCAGTGCTGTCACTGTATTTTCTTAAAACTTTCACAATAAATTTGTAAACATTAAAAAATCCCAGCCATCCCATATTTTTATCCTGTGTTTTCCAGATATTTTGGCTTTTGTAGAAGTAATGTCAGTTGTTTACTTGATTCTGACTCAAAGAAAAAGAACACAACCACCATCCTAGGTACTTTCTAGTTTCAGATGTTTTGTGTGATTGTAAAAGAGAAAGAAACCAGTTTTGACTGAGAGAATGATCTACTGCAAACAATCTGTTGCTAATATAGTCTAATTGCTAGTGATATTTTGAGAAAACAATTAAATTGGAAGTGGGGTTACTTTGGTGTTTATTGTCTGTGACAGCTTCTTTTTAAAACAGGCTCAAGGGCTGCTGAACTGAGGCTGTGATGATGTGTGAATAATACTTATCATCAATACAGAGCCAGCCGGCAAAGCAGGGAATTACAAAATGGTCAAACTCACCTGTTAGACATGTCAGGATGGGCAGGGATCTGTTACATGGTCAACATGGTCACAGGTAGCTTCTTCCACTTACCTGTATTTGCACCCTGCAGCATCAACGTCCTTTTATTGCCCTAGGAATTGGGGGGATGATGCTTTGGTGCCTCCTGGGTTTGAGCTAAAAGTCAGTATAAATTTGGTTGTTGGAGGGAAAGGTACTATATACTGCAAGGAATACATTTGAACCATCAGTCTAACAGCACAAGGGAAATGTCTGGGCAAAATTCCTGTGGATTTTCCCGCATCTAGGTTTTCACTGCTGGTTGTCACTGTGATTAGTTCAAGGTGTAAACAGACGTGCCCTCTGCAAGCAGACGTGCTAAAAGAAGAGGTTGTCACCCACCACCAGGCCTCCCACTTCTTCTTTAACACCTCTGCTGGAAAACACCCTCTCTCCCTCCCCACCAGCAAAGCTGCTCACCTGGGTCCATACAGTCCTGTTTTGAACACCTCCAGGCAATGCTCCGAAACCTTTGGCTGAGATGAAGCCATTCCTGTGCAACCTCTGCCTGAAGGGCTGCAGCCATCACAAAGAAGTTGAAAGGGCATAAAACAGTTGCCTTGAGGCTACCAAAATGGCTTTCTATAAGTCAGTCATATGGTTGGGTCAGCAGCATTTAATTGAGTTCTTGTCATGCCATCACATACAAGCTGCCACAGAAATGGCATTAAAAAGAAATAGCAATTCTCAGTTCAAAGAGGCCAGATCTTTGGAAATATGTGACATTGTAAAATGGTAACAATGGTTAAGTTACTGAACTTGGTACCACTGGAAGAGGTCATCACCAGCCCCAGCCCACACCATCCTGGCCTTCAGCAAGTGCTGAGGGTATGTTGCTGCTCCTCAGTGTCAAGAAGTCCAGGCATGGGAGAGAGGACTATTTAACCCCATCTATATATTGGTTGGTGAGCTGCAGAGTTTGCATTTACAAGCTTTTTTATTGTGGCAGTAAGTCTAGGAACCACTTCTTTATATCTCCTATGAGAACACTAGTGCTCACGATATCTTCCAGCTCCAGAAGTCGGAGATTTAGGAAAAGCATCAGCTGCCATCTAAGTGGGAACAAAATCAGATGAAAGGTTTTGACAGTGAGAGACAGTGTCTCAGGAGCTCTCTCTTTTTTGTCCTCTCTGCAGAAGTGCTTGCATCAAGACCTTAAAATCCCTCTGTAAAAGCTGTTTGTGTGAGAGCAGATGGTATTTCATTGTCTTTTGCTACTGATCTTGAATTATCAGCCTTTATAATGAAAATGCCAATTCAGCCTTGACTATTCTGCTATAACTCTACCAGGACCACTATAATGCACACGCCATATATACTGAATATTTATTATGGTACTGTGCATATTATTTATTGTATATGCAGCATATTTTGTAGGTGAAAAATGATACCTTATCTAAGTCAATGAGCATAACCCAGAAAAATATGGCAGAGTAATCATGTGATTCATAATTGACATCTGCTCTCCAAAGACTGGGATAGAATCTGAATTTTCAGCATGCACTGGAAATGCTCTCCTGTTTGCTGGTCTGGGCATAACCATGCCACTGCTCTCTCCAGCAGCTCCATCAGTCTTCAGTATTTCCATAATTCCCTGGGTGCATAGAAAAGCTGGGCCAGGCACATGATGAAAATATTTCAAGAAGTTCCTAAAAAGTGCTGATGTTTTTCAGTGTCCAGAAAGAAAAACATGAAGCCGATTTTTTCTGTCCAAATGCTAATGAGGACCAGCCTGTGCTCATCCTCAGGATTTTCATAGGTTCACAGTGGGATTTTATGTGTACACATGCATTCATGTATATATAAGTGTATCTTCTGCTCCAATGTCTGTTGGATATCTGTCTATTGGATATCACTACACAGCCTGGATGGATGTGGCCAGACCAGCGAAACCTCTGCAGCCTCACCCCTCTCCAGCACTGACTCTTTGGTTCAATCCTATTGTAAACTCCCATTAAATGAATATGTTTTTTTCTGGAACAGCATACAAGTTCCTTCCATGTAGTTGAGACAATGTGGTCAAATTGCTGAGAAAAGAGAATTCCGGGTGTGGTGGTCAAAGGTTTTTGTCACTTTTTTGTCCCTGATCCTTCCTTCTAGTCATGAGAAGCTCATGGCGCAGTGGGTGATCTGGCTGCATTCAGGTCTCTTTATTAGGTTGTTTCATCAGCCTAATTATTAACCAGTTTTCCAGACTTAATGTATCAATGGATTGCAGAGGCATTGGTGAACAACTCCCCAGAGGAGAAGAGGGATTTAGAAAAATCCACAGAAATTATATATTAGGTAAAGTCATATCTGATCTACAGAGACTTGACTGAGTTAATGGAGAACAGAAGGGCAATGAAGCTGGAATTTGAGAAATGGAGTTGTGTGAAGCCCCTCTGTTCAACAAGCACCTCAGCTTAGGAAGCTTTCCTTTTGCCATTTTAATTTTTCCTGCTTTTGTGAATTCTTTAGTATCTGCTAGTGCAGCTGGGAGAAATCTAGAGGTGTCCCACCCCTTTGGAGCCTGGCTGCGATATGGCATCCTTGCACGTGTGGGAGGGAGGGCAAGGGGGGTGAGGAGAAGATGAGGAAGGGTTTAGCAGAATAAACAACAAGGCAGACGTAGCAAGAGTTTTTGAACAAGTGTCCAAATCACATTATCAATAGCATCTAGAGACCAGCCCACGTCTTTATTGGTGCTGCTCTTGCTGCGGGAACGTGGCCAAGTTTGTCTCAGCATTTGAGCGAGTCTTCCTTGTCAATTACTTTTTTTTCATTTGGATAGATTATGCTCTGTTCGTAGCACACTCAACAGCTGAAGAGAAAAGTGGCTTCACCACTTTGATATGCAAAAGACAACAAATTTGATGTATATATGAGGGGGGAGTTGATCCTGCTCTCACTGAAGCCTTTTGGAAGATTCCCAGTGACTTTGCAGAGACTTTTTGAATTATGGCCAGCATTTTCTCTTTTTTTATTTTTTCCTTCCCCTCTTGCAAGATGTCAGGAATAAATATTTTAATTCAGAATGGCACTGTGGTGCCTCGCAGCGCTGCGGGCCAGGCCCCTGTCCCCAGCAGCCTGTGGCACTTTTCCCGGCAGTGAGGCGCGCAGCCGGAGCGCGGCCCTTGGGCGGGCACAGCCACACCGGGGAGGTGCCAAAACATCGCAGAGCAAGGCCATCAGCAGCCAGCAGACAGGCTGCTCTATGCATTCGAAACTCACAAAAAATACATGTAGTTCAGTTGGCTCAGTGAACTGCTGAGGAACCTGCATGCTGTTTGCAATGTGCCTGCTATGGAATAGGGCATAAGTCCTTTTAGAGATAATTTAAAAATATTTCAGGTTCTCTGGGTATGCCAGATCAATGGCAATAAGGCCAGCAATCAGTGCTTTGTACCAAATAATCAAATCTGGTTTGGTTATGCTGCCCTTGCCCCAGGAGAAGTTGGCAGCCAGGCACAGAGGATGATGGCTTTACTGAGAGCAGGAGAAGAATAAGGCTTGCAAATAGTGGCTGCAAAAAAACCCCTCTTTAAAAATTTGTTGAATTTTAATGAAGGCAGCTCACAATGTGTAAGAGGGAGAATGCTGTTATGTTGCAGTGGACTTGCTTGCATGTCTAGCCTGGGAGCTGTTGTGAAGGCTCATGGTCTGTATCATGGGACTCAGTGTGCCTTGGAACACTGCTCAAGCAGTCAGTCATTTCTTACACCCAGCATGTGCCCATACATATGGATAGGTAGAGACATGCAGGTACATTTATATATGTCTGTGTAAATCTGTATATACATATATGCATATATGCATACATATATATTTATAGACACACTGCATATTATTGAATATACATGCTATACCTTTGTATACATGCATGCATATGTATATATGTCTAGGCTTCTATGCATTTTTATGAGAAAAACAAAATATAAAAGAGAAAACAACAAAATGTAGATAACTAACAATACATAATAAATACACATATTTAACATCTTGAGTCTTTGCATGTATACAAATGTATGGGTGAAATAGTTTCATGGATATTTTACCTTTTCACATAACAAAGGATGAATGAAAGGATGACAGATTGCAGAGTGAGTGTTCATAGTGGATAATTGCTACAAAGTGAATCAGAGAAACCAAGTTATCCTCCTCATGTATGGGTCAATATAAAGAGTCACTCATGTTGTGACCAGCGTCCCCAAGAGTAGTTCTACAAATGGTACTTGGAAATGCCCTTAGAGAGATGGTGTTTGTCTTTGAAAACTGTCTGGGCTGCCTTGGTGGGGTGGTACAGCCAGCATTCGACACCTCCAGCACCACTCACATTACAGCTCTCTAACAGCAAATGTGGTTTCAACATGTGAACATCAGCTGTTAGTATGTTTGAAAGTTCAAAACCAAATCATTGATTCCTAATGGTCCTACCTCCTAAATGCTTCTACTCCACCTATTACCACATCATTTAAGCATCCTAGAATGGTACTAGGAAACATCAGTCTCTGGCCAAAAGAATCTGAAGTGCATTTTCTGGATGTAGCATTAAATTTCTTTCCAGGGATAGTTAGTCTTGATGAATGTCTTCCAGGTAAAGCAGAAAGAGATTGCCTTCTCCTGCCGAAAGGGGTAGAGCAATATTTGTCCTGATTTCAGATGGCAATTGTTGGCATGCTGCTTGGAGGGGCTGGTACCCTGATTATGCAAATTCTATTCAAGAAAGGAAACATGATACTGGGTGGAAAAATGATAATGCGAAAATTGATAGCATTTCTGAAAGTCAAGCAAGCATCTCTGACTTCACTGTGTCACCTGGCTAATGCTAAAAGCTAATGCTAAGCCTGATTTTCACAGGGTTAAACCCAAACCACAAGTCATGGCTGGTGCAAGCAAGTAACAGTGATAGCCAGGCAGTAGGTTTTGCCAAAACCCAGATTAGACAGATCTTCCATACAGTCCCTGCCCTCAAAAAAAAAAAAAAAAAAAAAGAAAAGCAGATATCACTTCAATATCTTACTGGCTCAAAAAAAAAAAAAAAAAAAAGGGAGCTCCTTGTTTATACGGACAAAAATTGGTTTGGGCTTCTCAAGAAGCAGCATGATTCTCCTGCCCTCTGGTACTCAGTTCCTCCAGCATGTACCCATGTACCCACAGGTGCTGTGAGCTGTGAGGTCTCAGTTGTGGGAATTCCTTCACCAGAGGAGCTTTCCTTGGCACAGGAAATTTTCCTTTTCTCCTCAGTTCCTGGTGTTTGAGGTCTTAATTTGTCAAGCCTTGCTTTTGAGCAGGAGAATAGCCCAGTCCTTTGAGAGTGATGTGGGATATGGGACTAGACAGGATCAGTAGGCCATTTCCCAATGCTTTTCAGATGCCCTCATTGAACAAGGGGGTGGGGGGGGAACATCCTGGAGATTTCAGAAATGCCAACAGTAAAGGAAAGAAAGAATGAAGGAAAGAGCACAGTCACATCTGCATCTGCTTTACCCATATAAATAAATAGTAGGTTTCTCTGGCACTGCCAGCACAAATAATTAAATGGTGCGTTTAGGTTCTAGGACACCAAAATACAGAGGGATATGAGAGAGAGTGACATGTATGTATTTCTCCCAAATTATATGTTTATCTTTCTTTCCCCTCTATGCAATTAAAAGTTCATTAATAACCATATGTCGAAAATAAAAGCTGGGCAGCAGGGTTGGACTGCGCCATGCATCAGACAGGGAGCTGGGGCCTGCTGTGCCTGGACTGAGACCGAGGCTCTGGTTTTATTTAGGGCCACGCCTCAGCAGTTTTAAGACAACACAATGCAATTACTCTGACCACAAAATGTTTTGCTAGAGCCTGATGGTCCCCAATGCCACCAGGAAGGGAGATACTGGGAGCAGGCCAGCCTTGCCAAAGCCTCTGCGATGGGGCTGTCAGCAGGCATCTCCCTTCTCAGACAGCCCCAAGAAGTTAAGGTCCACATATACCTGCCAGACCCAGGGATTAGTTTCCTGTAGCTACCTGCTTTTTTCCTATGTGGGTGAACAGCTGAGGATGTGTGAGACAGATGCTAGCATCCAGGGCTTGAAAAATGTTCTTTCTTCCTCTTAAAAATTCTTTGCCAGTGCTGGGAATCTGCAGCCTCTGCTCAGGTGAAGTTCCCTTGGCATTTTTTCTTAAAAGTAATGAAGACATCAAGCCTTATATGGATTCCATTATTATTTTGTTTTATTGTGTTGTCATTTTATGAGGGAGTTGTAGCCCACAGGGAGCAGGAAGGCGCTACCAACTAAACCAGGGTGGGGAGCAGAGGAGGCACGTCAAGGATGCCTGGTATCGGGGAATGATTTCATCCAGAGCACTATTGTGGCAGGGAAACAATTCCCATTTACCAACAGGCCCACTATTGTGCTGCTGGTGCCAGAGGACATCTGTGGCTGGGCAGGATTGCACAATTGCCAGTGTGGTCCCTGCCAGAGCCTTGGCTCCATGGAGCTGGGACAGCAGGCAGGCCTCAGTGTGGTGTGTGGAACCAACAGACCTTGGTGAGGCAGCCTGAACCCGGCCATGCAGCCACGGGCTGTCAGAATTTTGCTGTGAGAGTCAGAGATCCATGCTGATACACCCCCTCCTTCTTGCTTCCCTGCCCTCTTACATCCATTTGGGGGTCTTTGGGCCAATCAAATGTGTGACCAAACAAGCGATGTTGTAGCTACTGTGTGGGGTCCAAGCAAGAGAAGGGTGAGTCAGGTCATACAATCCTTCTATTATTTTTAAAGCTGGACTCCATGTAGGCAATGTTAATAGCAAACCAAAGTGGGATTTGTGAGTTAAGATGACAAGTGGTGTTGAAGTGTTTCAATCTCCTTATCTCTTTCCCAGACTTCTTCATCCAGAATTTAGATCATCTAAATGCAAACCCATGTGCCTCTGACTTCCTCTTCTCCTTTCAGTTAATTTTCTTTTAAAATGGACATTGAATTTTTAACCTGTCGAGTAGGTTTGGAGCAGCTTTGAATGGAATGAAAGAGACACAGTGCTAATCTGATTTGCACATCCAAATTCCACTTCTAGCACCTTGACCTGAACCTTCAAAACCCTCCAAGCCAGAAACACCATATGTGTGGGCAAGGAATCCACACTAAGTCATTATGCATGAATGGGCATGAAGTCTCAGAGTGTCAGAGAAGTTTGGAGGGTCAAAAGCTCCTTGGTGGCTTTCTAGACAGCACACAGCACAGCTACACATTGGCTGTGGGACAGTGGCAGCTCCTGAGAGGTCCATACTGGGTTTTAAGGGATATGTAGGCATAACTTTTAGTTTTACTGGTGTGTTTATGCTCACATGGGCACAGCTCATGTAGCTACATCAGCTAATTTTCATGAAGTGTTTTGGAGACTGCCAGAAATGCAGACTCTGCATAGAACAAGCTATGGCAGAGATCTAGGATTTATCTGCATCTCAGGAGGGTTTCATTGCATGCCCTGAGTTCCAACAGCTCTGCCTACCCAGGCTTGAAGCTGCTGCAGGTCTGTCTCTGACTGTACAGCAGCAATATTCTCCAATTGCAGCGGCACACAGATCTGGTTGGTTGTTATCCTTCGCCTTCTTCCACTAGCCCGTGTCCTCATGGGGGCACCCTTTGGGGTTTGATTACTGGTCCCACATCAAAAGTCAGTGCTGGAAGATAAGAAATTAACTGATTTTTCACATCTCCTTTGAAAACTTGGAAACAGAGCTACACAAACTCAGCTGGGCAGCAGGAATACTAACCAACCCCTTAGGAATGCTCTGCATGAAAAGAGACTGGGACAACCCTGAGAGAAGGAAAAAGTCAAAAATGGTGGTAATTTACTTCCCTGTATGCTGTGTGCTCACCAAGCAGGGACTGGGAGCAACCTCCAAGCCTAACTGTTGTTTCTCCATAAGGGCATTTATAGAAGTATCTGAGTGGAGGGACACATACTCCTGTGGTGTCATGTCAGAATTTCTACAAAACCATGTAATTTGTGCATGTGTGCAACCTTGTATTTTGTTTTTGGGTTGTATTTTTTTTTTATTTTCTGTCATAGGCTGCTGGCAGATAAAATACTACTCCCTCAGCCTGTTATGAGTGTACACTGAGCAATTTCCAGCCAATTGGAGCTTTTCCACAAGATGGTACTTAGCCCAGTCTGTAATTGAAACAGGGCATAGATGCTCCTGGGGAAGGCAAACGTCAGCCAAAAAATCAAGCCGAGATAGTCAAAGATATTTAGTATACAAATAAGAAGATGTTTCATAAATATCTTATAAAAACTGTAATTTACTTCCCAACATTTCAGCAGATTATCTTAATGCAAACAGCAGATGTATTTTGGAACGAGACAAATGTTTAGCAAAATTGGAGTTATTCATGTGCAGTCACACAGGGAATATTTGCATGATATTTTACTAATTGCTCTAAAATCTGAATTGTAGCAAATAAACAAATAGGGGGAAAAAAATAAACCAGCAGAAAGATTAGCCCCAGGCCTCTCTTCTTAAATTCTCTGAGTCTTACTTCAACAGCTCAACCTCTTTTCTCTGGTGTCCTGGGGTTCTTCCCCAGTCTCCTCATCATTCTTCTCAGGCCTGTTACCTTTTTGCAGACTCTTGATTTTCCCTGATGGGATTTCTTCTGAGAGGAGCTTGATTTTCTTCTTCCCTCGGAGTCCAAGACCCTCCCTTAGTCTGCAGTTCTGCCTGCTCCTGTTTCTTATTGCTTGACTGGAGTCAACAAGGATAATTTCCAATGGTCAAATTTTCATTATCATTTTGAGGAAGTTCTTTGCTATTGTACTGAGCTCAGGGATTGCCCCAAATAGGATTAGCCATAGAGAAAAAACAACACAAAAGGAGTAGATGCTTTTATAGTGGCCAGGAATTTAGACTTTGGTTACTTTAACCTTCTCTTACAAGTTTCAAGTTACAGCAGCAAGGATCAAGTTGTAGTTTCTGATTGTTATGACATTATTTTTTGTCAGGTCTATTTATTTGCTTTCCCGGAAAAGAGAATGTATTTTGAGACGTCAAAATATTTTGTTGGCCTTCATTTGATTGTAAGAGGAGCTTTAAGAGAGGTAAGAAAAATGTATGTTTATCAAAATGTTGATGCACAATAGATGGTTACATGCTTGCATATGTTTAATCCACCCAAAGGAATGCTGAGGGTACAAAAACTCAAGCAGGAGGAATTTAGCAAAGGTCAGAATTGAAACTGCTCTGTCTTACATAGAAATCACATTGACTGGAGCGGGAGCAAGTAGGCTTCAGTGTTGGAAGCAGAAGTCCTTGGTTTCACACGACAGCTGTGTTTTACCCAAGGTGTTGCAGTTTCTTACAACAGTGAGTGTCGCTTATCACTCTTCTGTCCAGCCATGTAGGTGGGTAGGAAATGAACCTCTTACACATGACTTCTATGGCAAAGAGAATTTTTTTAGCACCTGAGTCTTTAAGATACAAAATCACTTCGTAAGTCATGTCCTTAGCACTGAAAATTCTCCCTGTTCCATTCTGGACTCTGGAGAAGAGTCTGGGAGCCTTGGAGGGAGTCCAGCCTGATGCAGGATGGACATCTTCTCTTAGCTCACATGACAAGCATTTTCAGGACCCCGCTCTTCACACTGGCCAGTATTTTCATTTTAACCTTCATTTTCCTTACGGTTGTGAGGCGCAGGTGGATGGGGATGTTGAGCTAAATGTACTAGGTGCATTTTAGGTGCTAAAAAATAGTATAAATTGTACATCTCAGTTAGTCCTCTGAAGTTTTGTTAAAGTACTTCTGTAGGGTCAGTTGGTAATTCTCCTGCAAACTGAATTTTTTTTTTTTTTACTTGGAACAAGAAGATTAATACAAAAGTTGATGGGTATATTACCTGACTAAATAGGAAGAACAAAGGGGAGAACAGCGCATTACTGTCACTATTCTTTTTTCTTTAAGGGAGGAGGTTTCTAGTCATGGAGTTTACACTTCGAACTCATTAAAGTCTTTCTTTAGCTTCTCCCATCCGCAGGTCATTGCAGGAATAAGTGAAAAGGAAATGTTTTATTTTAACAGAGTCAAACAAAGTACATGAAACACACGCTTGCCACTGCATAACATTCCTGAAGTTAAATCACAGAACCAAGCAGAACTTTTTTTCCTGCCTCTGTTTTTCACTTCATTGAAAAGAGCTCAAAGTATAATATTCTTTCAGGAAGCCTAAATTGTATTACTGGAAGTAATAGCAATCTCCTAAGCAAAATCCAATGGGACTCAGGCCACTCTGCTTTCTGAAAAACTGCATTCAACCACATGCAGTGTTGCCTCTTTCCTGAACACTACTCTTATGGTTATGTGCAGGGAGCTTAGTGTTCAGGAAGATTTAGATGATGCCAAAGCAGCTGGGTATTTTGCATTGGGGTCTTCCAGGTGTTTCTGGCTTTATGGCAGTCTGGGGTCTTGGGAGAAGCTGTGAGAGTCCTGCCCATCCATCCTAACTTTGGTCCTGCTCCTCGCTGTTGAATGTGCACGTGTAACTTCCATGAATGTTATATACATGCATAGAGAGGGAAATAGATGCCTTTGTCTTGGCTCAAGAGAAGCAGCATCTCCCCAGGGATCTTCTTAGGAGGTTACTGAGGAGACAACAGCAAAGTGGAGTGGGTTGCACCTTTCTACATATGTAGGTTGTAGAAATTATTGGTGTGCTGCTGATGCTTATGGTGAACAAATAGTTTATTTCTGGGCTAAGAAACATTCCAATGTAAATACTCAACTGGCAGCTAGCTGGAAGTTTGCCACTTGAAGTTAAAAGGCCCGTGACCAATGGTGTCAAATTAACATTTCCAAGTTGGACAATGTACAAATGGTGTTCTTGGACCGAAATAGAAATAGATGAAAGTGGTCTATTGCAGTGCAAATAACAAACTGGCAACCAGCTGGTCATTGGAAAGAGAATATACTATGGGAATATGCTTTCTGCAGAAATACTTTATTTTGGAGATAAGTATCAACAATAGGAAGATGAGGCTTGTTTAACAAGAACCATATGGTCTTATCCTGCTTTTATTTCACTGGCTGGCAAAGCCCTGATTGTCTTTTGTAGGTGCAGAATAGGGATTACTTCTAATAAACAAGAAGTACAATAAGCTGTTGATCCATTGTTGCCCTTCAAGAGTTATAAACAGGTTATTTTTAATGCACATGCTGATATTTCAGGAGACTGAAAGGAAGCTGAATTGAAGGTGCTTGCTGAAAAACAAAATTTTCTTCTGAGCAAATAAGCCAAGACAAAGAGCCATTCAAGACATAGTTATCAAACTGTGTGAAACCAATACAGCAATAATTTCAAACTGATAAGTGGAGAAGTAGTAGATGTGTTCATTCAAAAGAAAAAGCAGTTTGAATTTTTGAGGAGAGAAAACAATAACCTGTAAAAAGTAACTTATGAGCAAATGCAGAATAAGGCAGAGACTGTGCTGAGGTTTAAGTTAACTA